>NW_016908266.1:467582-508888 GCF_001483705.2 Eufriesea mexicana | reverse complement strand
ATTATTGCATCAGTAGGTGACAGTTAAGTCGATTCTTTGATTTATGTAGAACTTCGCTATATCGTTAAGTGACGACTATACATACCTATGCACCCCTAGCATACCCACGGCCAGTTAGGAAGAAAAGGGTTAATAATTCGCCGTTAGAGCAGCATTATGCAATGGCGTTGCGTGATAACACGACAAAAGAAATTGTAGTTTCTTGACGGAGGCTCACGCGAGCTGAACGATTAGCCCGCCGCGCGTATACTTCGTTGAATTTCTTGAATTTATCGATCGATCACTACCTTTATAGCTGCAAGATGAATGATCCTCCTCTGTTTTCCGTAATTAGGCCTCTTCAACGTATTACCATGCTTACATACATACATATATAATTCTGTGGGTCGAAATAACGTTAAAGAAAGAAAATTGAGAAATTTTACTATTTCATATTTACGTACATTCTTTCATAAGGTATACGTAGAACCTATATAAGGATATAGTGAAATATATAGAACCTAGAACTAGTCTAGTAAGTTTTTCTATCGTTAATAATATTAATGGTACTATTGCACGTGGTAATAATACTTGGTATTTATGATGGGAAGGAATATGACGGGTCGAGAGTCGAAATCAAGAAACCCATTTCAACGGATACAGATGTTGCGCCACAGGCAACCGGCAAAATCGAACCTGAGACGGCGCGCTATTTATCTGCAGCTTCTGCAATATCGGATCGACGTTACGATCGATACTATCTTACATCGTGCACCGGCTCCCTATCTGACGTATTAATTTCCGTAGAATTTCCACCGAGTAATTTGATCTAAATCGATCACGATCGAAAGTGGAGCATTGCGTGTAGACCCTCGTGTCAAGGTGTTACCTTTACGACACCTTATTTTTACGACGATTGCTATAACAGCGTTCCGTGTAATCAGAGAAATAGCTTGCATACACTTCAAGCTGAGTATACCGAGCGTTCTGTAACTAGTCGCACAATAAACACGGAAATGATTCTACGTGAAAAAATAAATTGAAAATGTAAAGTACAGTTTTTTTATACGAAGCTTTATTTTCGAGAAAATTGACCACAAATATTTACGCGGTGCGCGCGCAACCAACTACGACGCCATCTAACGGACCTCGCTGCGAACTATTGTTTCCATTCGCATTTGTCTTTATAAATATTTCTAAACGTGATATATGGCTCTGTATCAATTTTACAGTCTTATATTTTTGTATAATTACGTATAGCGAGTGCACACCATCAAATATTTGAACCCAATTTTTTCAAAAATGAAGCCTTGGGCGAAAAAATGTTATTCTACGTTTTCGACTTATTTTTTCATGTAGAATTAGCCCTTATTTGATTCTAGTTCGAGTTACAAATTTTCTGTATAACTCTGGAATTATGTTCTCCTTATCTACACGTAAAAGGAAAATTTCTTTTCTCTCAACGATATACAGACAATGAAACGTATTCCTTCTTCCCAGGCATGCATAATACATTATCAGAATCCGATCAGGAACTCGTTACACGCCCGATATAATCACGAGAAAACCAATAAAAGACTACCCCGCGATTATTCTTAGAAGCGGGTACAAATTTACTTGCGTGCAGCTTGCGATATTCGTGTCTGTTTAAGTCGAACTAGTTTTACAATTCTGAATAACTCAAATATTAGGGTTGCTCAAGAAGTCCGTGGCGAAATTTCAGAAAAATTTAAAGACCTCGATTTTTTAAATAAAATTTACAATTTTTTAAAATAATATATGCATGAAATGTTTCTTTGAGAGGCTTTTTCGAAAGACTTGCTTTTTTAGCTATGATTGGTCTGAAGTAGGTCTCGCAGGCTCTTAAAGTACTCAGTTTCTTGTCATGGGAACACAAGTGCCTACTTGTTCGTTATTCAGACGCCATTGAAGTCCATAAATTATTGGCTGAAGAGTTGTAAAATTTAAAAAAAGAAAAAATGTAATTTATTATTAATTACTCGTTTATTCTAGAAAGTAAACATCTTGTGGTAACGTTGAGTAATGCTTATAATAAATATTCAAATTGAAATTTTTAATTAGAGAATTAATAAAATTAATAAAATCATGAAAAAATACCAAAATTAAAACAAAACTACTTCAATTTTGCAAGAGAAATGACTTAGAATAGCACAACAACTGGTAATAATATTTGGGAGAACGTTCAGTCACCTGAGTGGTGGGGCTATGTCTGTGGCGTTCATGATGGCGGCTAGATAATGGAACCGAACAAAAACTTTCGTAATGGCCAGTCTGAACAATGTTGAACCTCGAATTTGTTAACCTCTAACCTAGCTTACATAAAATCAGCTTTTTAAAACTTTGAACGACCGAATTAGGAAGAGCAATTAAAAAATCAACGTTAATTATAATTAATAATATAAAGCTAATTCATATCATATACATATAGCAATATAAAATTATATATTATTCCGTATACATGAATTTCGATATTATTATCCCACACGATAATATTCTACTGTAATTAAATGCCACATGACGAGGTATCAAACCAGATCGAACAAACGATCGAGAAGCTTTCAAACTGATATTGGTACAATCACGATAATTCAGTTCGCGTTTAATACGTTTCGGTGATGAATTGATTATTTCTCGATTAATTCGTATCATGCTAACGGACATCGATCGATTTTCCACGTTGTCTGTCTGAGCACGATTCTTCATTCTTGACATTTGAATATGCCGATTGTCTCGTAGCGCCAGTGTCGCCAGCGTTGAAACGTTGCAAACGAGATCCAGTTCGTGCTGATGCGCAGCGCACGATTAACCGTGGAACTAAACGAGCCGCACAGTTATCGGGGAATTAAGAAACCACGGGTTTCATTAGTACGCGAAAGTCGTCGAGGAGCATGACTCGAATGCAAAAATGCTATTTCATTCATTGGTGAAAATTGCTTAGTTTACTGTTAAAATTTCACTTCATTAACAGCAGGATGCTATTGGTGAAATTCCGTTTTCATCGAATCGTTGGAATACCACAGGGTAATTATTCGGAAAAAGTGGGGTATCACCGATTTCGACGATTTTAAAATATGTTGTAGAAATCGACATTTGCAAGAACTTTTTCCTGTACATGTAACCACCGTTCGCTCTTAGTTTCCGAGATTTTTCCGTGGAAAGATCGCTGCTGCTGCATTGAATTCTGTCTATGCGTACTGTGCGTTGCAGAGAAGGAGACCGGAGTTTCGGCACAGGGGCGGGGTATTCCACTCGCTCCGCCTGCATACTCGCTCGTAGTCCCCACTCTTCTTTCTACGATACTACTAAAACTGCTACCTTTAGGTTCGGTACCATTATACGTTAACGTAGGTGTAAGGTATTTTTCTACAAATGAAGAAGAGTTAGTGCCACTCACTATCGTCACATTGCGCTGCAATATATACGGGTGTCCCAAAATTCGCGCAAGTTTTGAATTTTGCGCCATTTGTGGGGTAAAACGTTGCCAACAAAAGAAGGAAGATAGTATGATAGTTGACAATTTAGGGTGATCAAAAATGAAACGCTATATGAAAGAACAACCTCTCTTCATTGTTGAGCAATATTTACAATTTTGAATTAAAAACCCGTATTTTCTGTTAAAATTACTTACTTGAATTTTGGGACACCCAGTATGTATCTGAAGATGGTAAATTTTCTATGTCAAACCATGATTGGAATGTTTAAGTATAGGATATTTTCGATCAAGGAACTTATTATATACGTATCATATTATAATCGTCCACGTGGTGTGTTTCTGTACAGGTGGAGACAGTAATGTTTAGTTGTATGATTTCAAAATATATATCGAGATCTATCGAGTGCACGAAGCTCGTTTTTCGTCTAACAGAGACGTTTTTGATACTCGAAGGATTAACATTTCATCCAATAAATTTACAATTTATTATCGTTTAAAAATTGGTGCTGACATTCGTGTAAATATATTCTTCATGATCCTTTCTTTAACCTTCCTTCATTTCTTAATATGGTCTTATTACAGCCCATGAGAGGTATTTTTAGTACTAATTGCTCTCGTTGCTGGTTAAGAGTTCATTTGTGACAGTAGAGTCTTATCTAACTGTCGTTAACGACGATAATCAGAGCAATCAGGACAGTGGAACAGTTCACCTTGGTTAATAACGTTTATTAACCCTTTGCACCTTGAGCTCCAACGCAGATTAACTTAGAAACCGCCATATTCTTTTTCGACGAAATTATGGAAGGACTTAATTTTCATGGATTTTCATGTCCCATTTATGATTAATAATATTATTACAATCCACAAGTAACAAAAGAAGGAGAAATAAAAGAAAAAAAAATGGGAAAGGTCAGTTAAATTGCGGTGACCTAGAAAAAAATACAATACGAGTATGGTAGTACATGTAAATTTATACAGAGACAATACGACACGCGTAGCAAAAGGAAAATTCCAAAATTCAAAGTAAAATTCATCAGTGAAATTAAAAAATAACTCTACGATAAACATATGTCGGAGATACGAGCCGTGGCGGCGCTAGTGAGTTAAATGGAAAACTATTTTAAGATCACCGAGACAGTTCAGAAACGAGCTTTATAATTACACACGTACTTACAGACACATTTTTTAATATCCAATATCACCTAAGCAATCACTTCGAAATTTTCTTTCAACGTTCCTTAAAAAGCAATACCTAAAAACGCACCCTCACTCTCCTAAAAAGGGAAGGAAGAAAAATAGGTTAGAGAACCATTTAAATAATTGAAACTCGAAAGAATGACAGAGAACGCTATTCCGCACGCACGAGGTTCACGGAACCCAGAAACACAGTTCCGGAGAACTCTGGATTCCGGGTTGCTACTGCCGTTAGGAAAAAATGCGATTTCAGCGAGCGTTTCCAAGGGCGTTTCTTGCGCGCTCGCTCTCGATCGCGCGCGCGCTCACACGTGTGAGAATGCGAGGATTCGCCGGTGCGTTTTAATTGGTTCTCGTAAGTCGTGTTTCACTGGCACGGATAGTTGACGTGCCACGCGCTCGTTTCTTCTTTTCCCTTGTCCGTTCGTTCGTTTTTCTCTCTTCGTGACCAAGTTCTCCGCCGCCATCGTTTCCCGATTCCGTGCTTCTTTTCTCGTGTGCCCGCTTCACGAAAAGGGGTCAACGACCCTGCTACGAAGAAGTATTCTTGCATCGCGACGCCGCAAAACGGACCGCGAAGGAGAAGAAGGCTTTCGAAGTTGTTATCGCTGGAATAAAAACGGGTGGATGATTTCAAGGCTGGTTCTTGTGGTTAGTTAAGTTCCCAAGATTTTGGAATTGGTATTTCTTCGTTATAATAGGGTCAAATGTGTTTGGAACGAGCAGGTTTGGAATTAATATAGCATCGGTATTTTTGGAAACAAAAATTGTATATAGGGTGTCCCAAAATTCTATGCAAGAAAACACAGGTTTTTAATTAAAAATTGTAGATATTGTTTAGCAACAAAGGCGCGTTGTTCTTTCGTATAGCGCTACATTTTTAATAACCCTGAGTTATCAGTTGTTACATTGTCTTTTCTTTTCGTTGGTAATACTTTATTGCGCAGATGGCGCAAAATTCAAATCTTGCCCGAATTTTGGGACACTCTATATGAGGGAGAGAGGACTTATTTTTGAACGTATTATGGACAACGTAAATGAAAATTTGGTTTTCGTGAAATAGATATATTTTGTGAATAATGGTAGCGTGAAATATGTGATTGAGGTTTGGTTTTGGTAGAAAAAGCATAGCAGTATTATTTATTTTCGATATTTCATAGGGTTTCAATGAATTTGCAAATGTATAGGTTAAGGGCTGTACGTGTTGTTGGAGGTTGTATGTTATTGGGAATGTGTGGTGTTCTCGAATGTACTACCGTGAATGTAAACATCGTCTATCATTGTGACTATGGTTCTAAACTCTGATTAATCGCGGTGTAATAGTAGCATACAGGATAATTACACGGTGTGATTCCGAAGTGTTTGATCAAACTTCAATAATGTACTCTGTTAATTGTGGTAATAGCGGACATTACAATTGTATATAGTACGTTAGATGAAAAGGTCTAATGTTCAATCAGTCTCTCGTGACTATAAATGTCATTTGTATTGTCTGATTATTATAGTGAAAGTTAATAATTATAGTTGAATATTATTACATTATCGTTATCCTTGAAAACATATTATAATTGGAAAAAATTTAAAAAAATTTGTTATTTTATTGGTTAACTTGTTCTATAATTGTTCTATAACGGTTAAACAACCTTTTGACATTTTTACGCGTGTACTTGGCGCAAATATTTTAAGAACACTATGTAAACAAGGAAAACAGTGGCTCGATATTTCCTTTTCACATTGTTTCATAGAAATTTGCGATGTTACTGGAGAATCGAGTGCTTTATGTGCTAAGAATAACACGTTTAACCGTGAACAGAGAGACAGCAAAGCATTATGGCCCATTTTGCGTGCAGTTACTTGTTTAACGATCTAAGGGTAACAGCGTGTGGATCAATTCACACGATACTTCAAAATCAAAGTGTTAGAGCGAGTAAATTATAGCATGCAACGCTTCATCGCCATTTTGTAAGATAATGATAACACTAGAACCACCTATGATATACGTTTATATTATATCGTGCGTATATAGCAATAATTCTAGTGACAAAACGAAAATGGGTAACTATACATAATTGCGATCTCATCTAGATAGGAATTAATATTAAATTTGTCAAAAGCAGATGTATATTTCGTTTCATAATTGATAGAATAAAAAAAAAAAAACGTGAAATAATTTCATAATTAAAAATCCCCAAATTTCTAGTTACATTTCCCCATTCCGATAAATTATCGCCGCATAGGAAGTAGTAAAAGAGAACTGTCCGAAGCTATTGCCTACGCGCGTTGCCTTCAACCTGTGCCTGCAACATCCGTAAACTGTTTTTTTGCCCCGGAGGCACGGAACGGATCTCGAGAAACGGTGAGGTTAGGGCGGAAGAAAGAAGCGAGAGGGGCGCACGCGCGAGAAAGAGAGGAAACAAAACATAGAACGTTCTGTTTCTTACCCCCGTCTCTCCCCTCCACCGCAGCCCGCTTGGCACGAGACTGGAGTGAATAGCGAGCGAACGACATCTGAAAAACGCAACGGGATGCAACGGTCTGCATTGTGAGCGTGACGAAGAGCAGAAGGAGTCGATATACCACTCTCTCGAGGTGAAGTATCACCGGAGTAAATATCGTCTTATCTGCGCCGCGAATAGAAAGCCGCTGCCGGCGAAAAAACAAAAGCTCCCCTATTTGAGATACCGCGGACGAGGTTCGATAGCGCGCCACCGTGCGTGGAATTATCGCGGCAGCGCCTTTCAGTCGCGATATCAGCGCCACCGTAGTTTCCCTTTTTACCGCGAAACCGTTAATCCCGGGGTCCTTAACCTGTTCTCGACCGCGGGTCTTTTTAAGGAAAACGTTTGTAATCGTGCGCGGGAAATATATCGTAGCTGGTGTTAATCGTGTGTCGAACGTACTTCGACGGGACTATTCCTCGTGGTAAGATTAGTGTTTCATGGGTTTACCGTGAAATTTACGAGCTCGAGAGTAAGCGTCATAGTGGGCTTTCTCGCTGTGTACGAACGGAGGGAACGAAATTCGAGCGTCCATTTGCGACTTCGTTGAATTCGCTCGAGGTACAAATGGCGAATGCTAGGTTATGTATAAACCTCTGTCATAACTCGACATTAACGTAAGGTATTGCTATATTCTGTGGAAGGTAAATAATTTTATTTCCATATTTATAAGTTTTCATGGAAATGACTGCTTTTAGCGTAAACGTTGTAAGTCGATAGCTCGAATTCAGTGCCGTATCATGCGGAAAGAGGACCCAGGTATATTTATGAGCAAATAACCTTCGTCTCGCAATTATCGTAGTTATCGGAAAAACATTTTCGAACGATGCTACCACTTCTGTGTGCACCATGGGCGAGGATAAAGTGTGCCGCTTCTTCCTTATTAAGCCTTAACTACTGAAATAGGGCCTCGATATACTTTTTACTCCCCTAGTATCATCTTCCACGGTATTTATGCTCATTTATATTAGTAATTAATTCAGCGACTCTCCACGGAGTAACACGAGGATAATTTGTGTTCCACGCGTAATGTAGAATGTTTTACTTATACATTATCGTAGGTAATACGGATTCATTATATACTGTGTTATAGATCATGTGATCTTGAGAGAGTGAGTATATACACACCACTGACCGGGTAAGTGAAAGTGTTAATTTTGTCGAGGGTTTATGTTTCCTTGGGACAAACACCATGAACGAGCTCGCCACGGAAATGGGTGCGGCGATCTACAGGTATATTACACAAACTCTGCGCAGGGCCGTATTTTTCGTTGAATACTTAGGGCTCTTCCGGGGGGAAAATGGGGAAAAAGTTGGGAAGTAAAGTGCAGTTTCATATTAAATGAACTCTAATGTACCATAGTTCATTACTGGTTACAAACTAGTCTTGCTGTGACCTTATCTTCCTCCAAAGAAATTTTTTTTTAATATTTCTTAATACGTATATAATTGTAATATTTATTAGAACACTATTATATATGAAATAATGATAACAATTTTAATACAATGAAGACTGAATGAAGAAGATTCTGTGGATTTATTTCTTGGAATATATAGCTGGAATTTTAAGAAATTACTAGTATAAGGAATTTTAAAATGGTCTAGCATCATTGGAATACAGATATACAATCTTAGTGTCGTTTGAAGGATTGTGTTTACACACAGGAGTGAGCTATCTGCTATTATGGTATATATTACACAAACACTTGGAGGAACGACATATCTAATGAATGCTTATAATGTTTCACGATATCCTACATACAATCATAGAGAAAATAATATTCAATGATAATAGTAACGTAGCTTAATAATAAAATTCAGGAAAACATGATGGAGTTATTGCCGACTTTCATTTGAATGATTGAAAATAAATAAGTACAGGTGATAATTAACAATAATAATAATTTATGATATTAAATCAACAATATTAATATCAACAATGTTGATATTAATATCAACAATAACTAAACGAATATCTATAACTATATTTAGTAGATTAATTATAATGAACGATAAATTTGTACAGTATAAATTGGCGATTATCAATGTACATGGAGTTAAATTGGAACACTATAACAATTTACTAAACATTCAGCAAGTAATCTAATCTGTAGGCGGAGTACAGAAATTTTATAAGTAGATATCAGAATTGAAAAACGGACGATATTTGCTTAAGCAGACCAATATGATACGAATTTATTATGCACGTTTATTTGCTCGCAATAAATGAGGCAAATCCTTGAATGCAAACAAGGGGAATAATGGCAAATATTTTATAGTGGTACAAACTGCTTAATGTACATCCAATTATACACGAATCTATATATTCTCCTCGTCGAATAATATATGGTAACCGAGTTGTCTGTTTTATTAATGAAATTAGTCCCAATGTAATTATTTCTAATACCTCCTTACTTATCAGGTTTAAGAACATTCTCTTATATTACTCAATTCAGAAGAATATCTGGTAGAATAACTTGGTTTGAGAATAATGTACTATAAAAATGTGCATAATTTGAATATTCCTCTTTTTATTAACTCATCCCACAGGATATTAAAAATAATTACAAATAATTAATATGGAAGGACATTTCAAAGGATCTATATTTAATTTCACCAATTATAGGAACTGGAAATTTGGCATAAGACAGTACTATTACAAGATATACATTCAAGTTAATCAAAATTTGTTTAAATTTATTCCCAGAGAAAACTCTAAGATACCAAAGCAAACAAGGATTTCCTCCCTCTTTGGAGACTATACTGTATTATAAACTTAGCATGAAAAATGCATAATTGATAAAATCAGGATCCAATGCTATTCGAAGATCTTCTTCCATCGCACACATTCAATTGTCCAGTAATTCGTGCCAAAATGATATCTTCTCTAGGATGATTCATCTGCAGCCGGATAGAACGCTGTGTAGCACAATTACATCTGCGTCAGAGTCAGGGAAAAAATGGCGAAGTGGTGAGCAGAGGGAGCATAACAAGCAGGAAAGGAGACGATAAGCCGATCGTTTTCCGGACGGCGTCAACTGATTCTGAAAAATCGCCAGTTCCAGCCGACGTTCAGATCCTCCTCACTTGGATTTCGACGGGAGAGACAGCAGAGGCTTTCCCACTGGCAATGGGGGAAAAACGATTGGACCGGCACATAAATTCGAATCTTTGAAACCTTCTTCTCGCGTTATCCCGATGACTGCTTTACGAGGTTGAATCGATTCCAATTTGGGTTGGGACAGATCGTCGTTTGCGTACTTTGTATCGTGCACGTTTGCTGAGGAAATGTCGTTTCGACGTTCGTGTGAACCGAGGACCAAAAGGGGAATGATATTTCCCAGAGTGATGTTCGTTCTGGGTACAAATATATCCGAATTAGAGCCAAGATAGCAGGAGATTCTTGCGTCTGCTGCGTTGATTTGAACACTCTTTTCTGAGGATTTATGTGAAATTAATCTTACCATTGAATATGTAACAGTCTAGCATCATGCAGAGCAACTGTGTACTGTGTAGAGATGAGAAGATGGCTAGTAGAAGCGAGGAGAGGTTAATTAAGAGTATAATAGAATTGCCTTCTCTGACACCGTGACAAAGATAGAATTTTGATTATTGATCAAGTGCTGTATTTAGAAATGGGATTGCATGGAACCTCAGTCAATTATAGATTATACAGAGACCAATATGGGTCTGACTGGTCACAGTGTAATAGATCCACCTTTTCTAATGCAATCTAATTTTCGTTAGTGGTTTTATTGCAAATGTCAGTTGTATCATGTGAAGATAGGTCTGTATTGCATCATGCGACGAAGATAGTAAACAGAACACAGGAATATTGAATGGAAATGAGAGATAAAATACTGGTGCAGACCTAGACTCTGTGTTAACTATTTAAGATAAGACAAAAAGTTCCGACGTAACTTGTGCTACTACTGTGTCAGAGTATGATCTATTCATGTAATGTCTGTGCTGTCAAGAGCCTAAAAGTATGGGTTCTAAGAGCATCAAAGGCTCAGAGTATTCCTCTTGTTTCTCTTCCATCTCCACTGCCAGCAACACACAGCAACACTCATGCGACTCAGAATAAAATTCGAAGCACTTTGAATGACCAAATTTTAATCAGGAATTAAATTTCTCTTACAATTAGATATGCATGTTTGTTTAACTTCAAATTAGCTCTACAGCGTTGATGATTATTGGGATTATGGGTTCTAATAGTAAAATAACTACGATATATATATATTCTCTTTTGAAGCCTTTTATTTCTCAAGGAAGGTATATGTTTCTTCTATTGCTTCTGCTGAGAGACTGACCGACCCCACTAAGGCACATCTGCAGTTGTACCCGACTCCTGAAAGAGGTTAGTTCCAACTTCTAGGAACTAACTTCTAGGAACTTATATCTTATAAACTATTTATTTGTATTTTATGTCCTAGATTGATTTTTGTCTACAGCTAAACTTATCTTCTCGACAGTGATGAAAAGAAAGTCCAGGTACTTTCATGCCCATTTCTTTTCATCCAAACTCCCAGCAAACAGTTGCTGAGTCATTCCACCTGTCTCTCAGATCTCTGAGAAATTCTGAAACAATTTCATAAAGAACGTGTTCTAAATATCTCAAACACGTTGATGCTCATAGATCAATTTATCAATGCTACTCTGATGGTTCTCTGTGATCTATAAAATGTTCAATATCGTCATTATTATGACGATATAAAGAAACCAAGTAATTTTATTTCCAATTATACGATGACATGTCATCTTACAATGATGACATTTTGTGTCACGATGGCACAAATCAGCTGGGTAAGTACCTAGAATTGGTCAGAGAATCAAGGTATTAAGTTAGGTTTACTCGAAAGCTCTTAAGAACGAAGTTTTCTATTCGTTCCCTTTTTTCCTAGGTCGCAGCTGCTGAATTATTTTGTGCACTCAGAGACAGATCGCGGTTGGATTTCAGGAAAGCCCTAGGAGGAAGCTCCTCACTTTTGCACTTTGATCCACCGGCTCCCGGGACCATCGCTTTATTTTCTTATCCAAAGTGGAGCATCGATTCCGGCCATCGAAGCCGATTTATACTTATGTCAGGAGAGGGGCCCGGAAGATGAAGGGTACTCTGGCACCTGAGGAACGTCGTACGACGATAACCGTCTCCTTGGCGTCGTCTGACGTCTTAGCGCCCTCGAGCCTTCTCGATACTTATCGAGAAGAATCGACTGCTCAGTAGGGGTGTAGCTTAATTCTCGTTGGTTCACTACGTAGCTTCGCTTGCAATTCTATCGAATCACAGAAGAATCTTGTTTGTCTCTACCCTCGTCGAATTAGATTAGGTTTGCCGCAACAAGGCTAATCAACTTAATCTACCTCTTTTGTTGTTCCAAGGGAAACGTGTAGGATTGTGCTTGGAATTTTTGCAGATTGTGGTAGGGTAGTTCGAGATTAGATAACGTGGAAGTATGAAAAATAGTTTCTTCTCTAATTTGTAAATATTAGGGAAGTTAAGTTAAAGTTAGAACTTTCTATAAGATATTTTTTGGAAGATTCATAGATCTGTGATAAGTGAGTGGGGATTATGATTGATCAATGTAACCTACCCTTTGTCTTTTTGTTCCAAAGTGCACATATTGGGATTGTATTTGGAATTTTTGGAAATTGTGGTAGGGTAGTTTGGAATTAGATAAAGTGGAAGTATGAAAAATAGTCTCTTTTCTAAATTTAGAAATATCAGGGAAGTTAAGTTAAAGTTAGGACTTTCTATCAGATATTTTTTGGAAGATTCATAGATCTATGGTAAGTGCGAGGGGATTATGGTTGATGGATGCTAGATTGAAATTTAATAACGTGGAAGTATGGGAAATTTCTGCTGTGGTGATTTTAAAAGAGTCAGAAAAGTAGTGTTAAAGTTAATTTTATTATGAATTTATTATGAAAAGTGATCTATGAGAGACATAGGATATAATTAGCATATCACAGGAATATAATTTATAAAGCGTAGACTTGCGAAAGACCATCTTCCTGGAACACAGAAAAATCGTCGGGGAAAAATTCTAGTTTTTGTCGAGTCTCCAGGAATTTTTAACACGATGATATTTAAATGGAGAAATATGAAAAATAAAGTTAAATTAGATTTTCACCTGGAAGTGTTTTGATTAAAATTTGTATCTTTGATGTAGAAACATGAAAGGTACTTTTTAAAAGTTTCGTAATTGAAGTTTTTCATAACGAGCCTTAAAGTTTTATTGATTTTCAACTATGTTCCTCAGTTGGACTGGATTTATTTACAAATTTTTCAAATTTTTCATCGCGTTCCAGATAGTTTCACTATCGATTTGCATAAATACTTTACATCTTTTTTATTCATCTATCCCGAAACAAAAAAAACTCTCGTTAATCGACTAATTTGCATTTCCAAATTGCTCCAGCCATAAACAAAGACACTGAGCATCGCGTGATAAACTATCCATGGAAGCTGCTGAATTTATAGGTACTTCCCCCTAATTTAATGCACTTTAAATACTTCGTTGGGAATTCGTTGTCCACATTTTTTACTTTTATTACCCCCTAAACCAGCTGCTGGTATGCTCCTTTTAGACCCATGGTAATTGATGTCATAAATATTTAACAGCAAACACGTTGTTTTTGAATCTATGGGAACTCTTAACGAGCTATTCTCAATAAGAACAGTTAGGTTCTTCTACTGACAAACGTGAAATATTTTTCCTAACACAAAGGCACAAGGTATTCTCTTAGCAAGAGAATTACATTGAAATACCCTATTACTCTACCTTTTTAAATCCACCTCAAAAATTCACTATAATCCCACTTGGACACTGCGTCACGGCTGTATCCAAACCCCATAAAGCCCACCTGAATCCTCGCCCAGCAATCGATAGACATACCCATCTCGTTGCAGTAAAATCCTCTCCAGTAGCCAATTGCCCATCCCACGAAGCAGGGAAAGTGTATACAAACTTAGGCTGACGTTGTCAAGCTCGTAGAAAGGCCATCTCAGCTACCATCTCCAAGATTCCATCGTCAGATCGTCACGCCATCCTCATCAGCCTATCATCGGCTCTCCAGCAGTCCCCTGACCGCTGAGACTCTCCAGCACCCCAACGAGACCATCATTCGAGCAAGCCATGATCTACTGGAAGAAACGCATTAGCTCTGCCGGATGACAAATGGTCCGGTCGATTTGCGGACCTAGAACTGGTCGATCGGTCGTGATAATGAGACTGCGAGGAGAAGTATTAATTAAGGATCACCGAGCCGCCGGTGGGTGCTCTTTATCGAAGAAAGAGTGCATCGTTAACGTTCCGCTGCGGTTTAACGAACGGCGTTGAAGAGCTAGCCGGGATCACAGGGACAGAGCGAGAGAAAGAGAGGCGAGATGAGAAGAAGCTAAAGCATTATGTTGCGTTAACGTAACGCTGCCGGGAAATGGGTTAAGGACGTTAAGGCCAACCCTCGTCGCCAAGCGGGCAAAGAGTGGGAGCAGACGGAAGAGGGTATACCCTATGGCGATGTTCCGGCAAAGAGAGAAGACTGCGGGCCAAGCTTTACTCTGCAATTACCTGTGGTTGCGTCTGTCTTTGCTCGGCGAAAAATTCGCAGCCGGCTCACGTCCCTGATTCCGGGACGGTCCTCCATGCTCCATGGGGAGCGTCCGCCATTTGCGTCACCGGCATGCGCGCTCCCGTCGCTGGGTGAAGGTATCCCGGTGATTCAGGTGGGCTCTGATGATTCGGGACTAAGCCTTCGGGTTTAAGGGGATTCTCTTTCGCCCGTTTTCTTTGTCCTGGTTATTATGGTATTGGGATTATGACGTGTGCGATAGAGCAGGTTCTGTGAGGTCGAGAGGTTAGGTGCTTGGGTGGGGTTAGGTATCTGTGAGAGGAGATTTCAAGCTTGGAGAGTCTTCTTCTATTTAGTTGTTTGCTTATATCTTTAAATTTTTCTCGTTCTTGGTTTATTAGGTTTATCGTGTGTGTGTATGTTTTTAACTTTTGCTTGAGGTGAGGTTAGGTGTCTTTGAGTGGAGATTCGAGGCTTGGAGAGTCTTCTTCTATTGAGTTGTTTGTTTATATCTCTAGATTTTTCTTTTTTCCCTTTTTTCTTGGTTTATTAGATTCATCGTGTGTATGTATGTTTCTAGTTTCTGAGCTTGGAGGTTTTATCGTGGAATTGTTATTTTCTAAAACAGTACAAGAAGATTTTATGCGTAAATTAATATTTCGTGCGTTATTATATTAATTTTTATAATTTCGGCGACTGAGAGTTGGCTTTTGAGTACAAGGGGTTGATATGGGAAGGTTAATAGTTACTTTTATGATATGCGTGGTGATGTTGATTTAGATATGTGGTGTGCATTGTCACGAAATTTTGCAGGAAAGCTTTATGGAAATTTATGTAAAATACCTGCTGTAGGATTTTATGATATAACCCTGCTTAGCTCTGTTCTCGGTCCTCCAATATGTAACCAAAATGAAAATTACGTTTGTCTAAAATTTCTAAAATATATTTTTCTCATATTTGGTGTGCTTAAATTTTGTAACAACATCGTATGATGTATTTGTAATATTTCTTAAATGCGTAGGCAATTAGATCTTGCAAAGTTAGGCATCTTGCAGAATTAGGCACCTTGCAGAGTTAGGCATTTTGCGAAATTAGGCATCCTGAAGAATTAGACACTTTGCAGAGTTAGGCATCCTGCAGAATTAGGAACCTTATAGAATTAGACATTTTTCAGAGTTAGGCATCTTGCAGAATTAGACACCTCCCTTAGGTACCCTGCAGAATTAGGTATCTTGCAGAGTTAGGTACCTTGCAAAATTAGACACTTTGCAGAGTTAGGCATCTAGCAGATCAGCAATTCTATTACCAAAGCAAATCCACGTTTCTTGGGTACCTCAGATCAGTCCTGACGTATTCATACCTCATCACAACTAGGTATAATTCCATCCTATTTCCTTTATCGACTTATTTTTACATCACTTTCAGCCTAATTATTCGGTTGGTATGGCTACATCTCGTCTATTTTTAGCCCACAGGTCCTGACTCCAACCCTAATCTGGTTCTTCCACTAATCCTTGATTTGGATTAGTCAATCCAATAGTCACGTTATCGTATACCTGATATCGCACAATTTCGCTGAACAGCAGCATACGTAAATCCACGATCACACCTATACAGTCCCTCAATTATCTCGGACGGCCGAACGTGAATGATACATGAACCCATAATACCAGGAACACCTGTGTGTCTCTTGATCCACAACTGCTTAACGGTGCACCAAGTCGAATTTCACTGCAGCAAGCTGCACCGAGAAACTACCGCTGTTTCCGCTACCTACCACAAAAATTGCTACATCGCGTGTACGTAAAAATGGCCACTGGTTACGTGCGGACCCGTCGAGTTAGCGAAAAATTAAAGTTGACCTGCCTGTTATTCCGATTCAGAGTGAAAGTACCTGTAGTCCCGTATCAATTACGTCAATCGGTTCCCTTCGATGCAGTTAAAATGAACGATCAGGTCGCCTGCAGTTATTACGGAAACCCGGTGCAGCCTGGCTGGGATCGGGGAATAAATAAGGAAATAAATAAGCAAACGAAATGAGAAATGGAGAAAGAAAATGGAGGGAACGTTAAAGATTCGTTATGTAAAGGCGAGTGATACGCAAATGTCTGACTGATCGGTACCTGGCAGCTCGAAGGTTAAATATAAAATTAGCTGTATCTGGTTCGCATTTTCAGCGGAAAACTCGCGGTACACTCGTGCCAATAAATTATGCCGTTTGCGAATCAACGCGATGGCTTTTATGTAGATTGTTTATCGAGCCTGGGCAAACGTTGGATCACTGCTTGCTATCGAGTGCATCACCTTTTGCAAATCTTACGAGAGGTTCATTTGACCACGTGTCCATGTACGTGTTACGAGGTTTGAAACAGTTTGCGTTTGGCTGGTGTACAAACCGTATGCGATATTTCAATATCGCATATTGATTTGGTAAGTTATTACCATATTCGTATCATGTACGTGTTACAGTGTGTTTGTACACGGTACGTATTTTTAACTACTTTGGATTAAAATTGGAAAAAATTGGAATAAATGATTCAGTCTATAAATGAATAGGTTATAAATAAATGGAAACCAGGATATGGTGAGTATTTTACAACATAACCTCAACCGCATTCCAATAGAGAATAGTACATTTGCTCAAACTATTATCGCAACCATAAAATGCCAAGGTGAACGTAAAAGTGCCCAAGAATATAATACTAAAGCCAAGAATGCATAAAGATCCAAGATAAAGTTACCTTCTCCGCAGAAAAAATGAAAGAAACCAAGATAAAGATAAACGCGTGTAAACTAGAGATAAAAGTGTATAATAAAATAGCGGTAAGGGAGCCTTAAATACCCTATATTCCCCTAGGGATAAGAAGATATCAGTCTCCGATTCGTGTCTCGGAATATCCCCGATTCGGTGGTTTAACCACGCGTCTTGCCAAATCCGCCGATCACGAAATCCCTGCATCGACAATAAGATCACAGAGGATCGGGGGTTCTTGGAATATGCGCGACGCGCGATACTAGCGCCGCCACGTTATTGGAAACGCGGCTGAACGCGTTGCAGCGTTGCAACGTCCATCCATCCGCGAGGATCCATTTTCACACGCGTCGAAGCCAGCGAGGACGCCGAGCGACGTTATTTTTAAATTCGTGCGAGCCATTTTTCGACGGTCACGGGAATTACCGTCGCCGTCGACTTATCGAATATCGGGAATTCCATTTGTACGACCGAGTATCGCCGGGTATTCTTGGGTATACGGGAATTACCGTCGCCGTCGACTTATCGAATATCGGGAATTCCATTTGTACGACCGAGTATCACCGTATTGTTAAGGGGGTATTCTTGTAATCCGAACAATAAAAATCGGCTTCTTTCGTTGCATTAGAATGGATTCGAATATTTTCAGTCTGCAAATTTTTGGTAATATTCGCAAGGAAGAGGAGTCTTTCGAGACGTTGAAAAGGGGGATAATTTTGCTACGTGGGGTACGTTGAGAAATTGCTCAGGAGTCTCGTGAGTTAGGGGATCCGACGAATTTGAGGCTTTATGAAGTTAGGGGTTCTTTGAATTTGAAGTCTTCGTGAATTTAGGGGTTTTGTGAGCTTGGATACCCCATGAATTTAGGGGTTCTACGAGTTTACAGGCTTCTCGAGTTCAGATACATTATCGGTTTAGGAATCTCGCGAATTTGAGGACGTCATGGGTTTAGGAATCTCACAAGCTTGGGAATCTTACGAGCTTCGGTGCTCACGAATTTAAGTGTGCTAGAGATCATACAAGGACGAGTTTAGTGATACTATAAATTTAGGAGTTCAACAAGTTCAAGGATTCCGTGAGCCTAGGTAGTAGAACTACTAGTTTGAAGGTTCTATGAATATAAGGATGTCATGAATTTAGTGGTCTCACAAGCTTACGAATCTCACTAATTTAGGTGTCCTCGAGATCATACAAGATCATCCTATAAGATTAGGTTCTCTACGAGTCTAGGGGTCCTATAAATTTAGTAGTCCAAGAAGGTCAAAGATCCCACGAGCCTAGGTAGGAACCCTACTAGTTTAGAGACCCTATGAACATAGGAATGTCATAAATCTAGGGGTCTCACGAACTTAAGAACTCCAAGACTCCATTTTGAAAGCCTCCTTAGCCAAAATAAGGAATACTCTAATAATCTTAGATATTTTCAGCTATTTTCACAATTTTTTCCTCAAGATCATACAAGATCACCCCACAGGATTAAGTTGTCTACGAATTTAAGGGTCCTATAAATTTAGTATTCCAAGAAGATCAAAGATCCCACGAGCCTAGATAGGAACCCTACTAGTTTAGAGGCTCCATGAACATAGGGATGTCACGAACTTAGGGGTCTCACGAATTTAAGAACTCCGAGGCTCCATTTTGATAGCCTCCATAGCCAAAATAACGAATATAGGATTAGGTTGTTTGCCAGTTTGGGGTCCTATAAATTTAGTAGACTAATAAAATCAAAGATCCCACGAGCCTAGATAGTAGAACTACTCATTTAGAGGTCCTATGAACTTACGGATGTCACGAACTTAGGGGTCTCTCGAATTTAAGAACTCCAAGGCTCCATTTTGAAAGCCTCCTTAGCCAAAATAAGGAATACTCTAATATAATCGTGAAGTAACATTTTAACGAGTTTACTCGCTCTTGCCTGGGAGAGAGAATCAGGATAATACGAGTACACTCGCGGGGTTACACGGCTCTCTTTCGCTAAATTTAGTCCCTGGCTGAAAGAGAGGAGAAAACGAAGTTGAGGAGAGAAGGTCTGTCGCGTAAAAGCCGAAGCACGCCGCCACCCCTTTCGGCATTCTTTCGCGCTGCATACATATACATACACGTATGCGAACGCACACGTGTACGTTCCGATGAGGATTTTCGCGAGGATAATTTTGTGGCGCTTTAACGAAGGGGGATACTTTAAATTCTGACAAATGACCTTGTATGACCTTGGAAGAGTAGCATATTATAGGTGAATAAATTTTTATTGAAATATGGAGTATGTATATAGATGAAGCAAATATATATAGTATATATGTATGTACACATAGGGTGTATATGTAATTGGTGTGTTGTGATTACAAAGGGACGACTGGGGGTGAAGAAGTAGGTTGAAGATGTGGAGAAAATTTAGAATTTTTAATATTTTTAATATAATTTTGAATGTGTATTTTTTAATACTTCAATGTAATTTTAAATTGTAAACAGTTATTGGGTTGGGCTGTGAGTGTTAGGTATTTATAGGTATTTCTTTTTGTTTTATTTTGGAATATATACTCTGTACAATTTAAGTCTGAAATATTTGCTAGTGTTGCGTGGACTGTATATTTCCATACATTTTTAACAAATTTTTAATATGCAGTTTCTACCACTTTTAATGTAATTCTAAATCTCAAATATTTTCTTGGATCATAAACACTATAATTTTACATGTTTTCTTGTATCATAAGTATTAGATATATAATTTTAAATATTTTCTTGGGACATAAACACTATATATATATAAATTTAAATATTTCCTTAGGACGTAAACACTATATAATTTGACATATTTTCTTGGAACGTAAACACTATATAATTTGACATATCTTCTTGAGACGTAAACACTATATAATTTGACATATTTTCTTGAGATTTAAACACTATATAATTTTACATATTTTCTTGGACCGTAAATACTATATAATTTTACATATTTTCTTGGGACATAAACACTACATACATAATTTTAAAATATTTTCTTGGTACACGAACACTACATATACATTTTAAATATATTCTTAAGCCACAAAGGCTTTATAATTCCAAATATTCCTAAAATAATTAAACCTAACCTAAAAATTTGAATTAACCTCACATAACCCCCGCTTGTCACGAAGCTTTACACAAAATACCATTCGCTATCTCCAGTCGAATCAAAAAGAGGATAACACAACACCAACACTTGATCACCTTCGGAATTACCAAATTCGCTTAGAACCCCCATCACTCTCATCTTTAACTTCAACTCTTGCTCAACTACGAATTACAACTTCGCCCGAGTCTCCATTTATCCAATCTCCTGCACGATAATAATAACTTAAATTCCGTTACTAATCAAACTGACATTGAATCAACGTTAACAACCTCTTCGATCGCAACAAACATCTGTATTCGCTCGTGGAGAGTTAATGAGTAATTTGTGCGTCAACATCGAGTTCCAATACTCGATTTGCAAACGTAAAATCTGTTTTTATATGTTTATCTTCCAGATTTGCGAATCCTGTATTAATCTTCGAACATGGCAGCCTCGCAGCAGTCGAGTCGGCCATTTTGTTTACAGGCGATTTATAATTCGGGGAAACGCGCTGAAGAATCGCACTCGTTCGGCCATCTGGCTCGGTACATCCGTATTAACACTAGAACTACCGATCTTTAATAGGCACCTAACTATAACGTGCACAGATTATAGTAATTTCAGCGGTACGATGAATACGAGTGAATATATTGATTAAAGTTCTTTCTTAACCCTTTGCACTCGATGATTTTTTGGCTAGAGAAGAGTAGGAATTCAAAGTTTCTCTACTAAAAAGCTGACGATACTTTTTTGAGCAGTAAATAAAGAATTGTATAATAATAGAATTGTAGAATTATTTGACTTCGATACTTCGCACACTGTTGCATTACGTTAAATTTGATATATTAATTAATATCGATCTTCCAAATTTTATGAAATGGTCACTGAAGCTCACCTCTCGAGTGCAAAGGGTTAATACGAGTTGATACCAATTTTATTCTTAAAGCAGGTGTACGTGTTCGGTGATTGCAAAAAGGAAAATTCTGGGACCAGTCGTTTTGACTGGGTTGCTAATTCTAGTGTTAATCCAGATCCGAAACAAATATCGTGATTGGGAGGCGAGTTATAATTCGCCGCGACGTTCATTTGCAACGACGCTTCGCGCCGAAAATATTGCGCCAGCGGACTTTTAAACGAATAAAATCTCGCATATAACGCGGGCGAAACGCACACACGAAACACCGCGCCAAATGACTCAATCATCGTTGCTTTCATTGCCGTTGGAGCCGATGTTCCTCCATTTATTTTCGTCCCTCTACTTTTCTTCGCAATCTCGCAAAATTTTGCCCCATTTTTTCAACCATAAGTGCTGGAATATTCTTTTTTAGGGGAAATTTCAGGGGTTCTTATGAAGATTTTTGATAGAGTATATATTTAGGATTTTGTCAATTAAAAATTAGTCGAAATTGTTGGTTTCGGAATTTTCATTTTTCCAATTATTGAAGATATGCAGTTGCAACTGGCGAGATCAGTTTAGTATTATTTTTATTATCATAACAATTTAAATTATTGTTACTTACGTTTATGTAGTATTTATTACTTGCATTAGTGTATGGATGTACTCTTAGTTGTATAAATATAGAATAAACGGATAATATTTATATACTATACAGGGTGTCTATACAGCAATGGTGGTATAAGCATGGAGGGAGTGATTCTACGTGAAAAAGCAAATCGAAAATGAAGAATAAAATTTTTTCATTCGAAGCTCCGTTATCGAGAAAATCGACTTTGAATGTTCACTGGGTGCGCGTGCATTTAACTATGGCTGATGCGTATGGATCATCAGTAGACCAGCGCACCCAGGGAATATTCAAAGTCGATTTTCTCGATAACGGAGCTTCGAATGAAAAAATTTTATTCTCTATTTTCGATTTGTTTTTTCACGGAGAATTACCCCCTCCTTGGTTGTACTACCGATGCTAGGACACCTTATATATATGTGGGATTGGAATAAGTACGGCCCTGAAAGAATGTCTAGTGTATTTGGGCCTAGAATGAAAGTGACCGTGTGCAAGAGGATTGACTGCAAAGAATATTTATGGTAAAGTCGAGTGAAAGTTTAGGGATGCGTCCAGAGTGGTGAAGTACCTGGTTCACCGAGGTTGCGTGGGAAAGGGGCATGATTGGAAAGGAAAGCCTGGGTAAAGAATGAATGCTTTAAATAAGGGTGCAAGGGCGTGGGCAGCTACAGTCTCCAGTCTTTTAACAGTCTTTAAGAGTTCTTAAGCTAGTGTCTAAGAGTGTGTCAGTAAGAAGTCAAAGTCGAGCGTGCCCATAGCGAATCTCTCTTAGCCAATACTCTATGTATCAGCTTATTTTATTCCATTAAGAAGTAAAGCAACGCTATTTTAGCCGATCCACCCTACATATAGGTACATAGTACACAATACATATAAATCCAAAAGCAACTTTGTATTTTTATACATTTAAAAATTAAAATATTCTTCACCTTTACATGGTGCCCTAACTGTTACGTTGCACGTATAATTGTGTGTTAAAGTTATTACGATATTTTATGTTTACCCTAAAAATGGAAGGAAATGATAGCTATGAAAAAGCATTTAATTATTAATAATACATTAATATAACTGTAGTATTAGCGAAGAAAGAGCGTTTGGACCAAGTACTCGAACCAGTCACGTGTACACGGATGCTTAGCCACTTATGATCTTGGGTCTGAGTATGTCTCAAAGACGACTGTATCAGGAAAAACCGATGGTCTTATATAAAGAGAAACATGCTCGTAAAAGCATAAAAATAAAAGAACGTGTATCACAAGTTAATCAAAAAGCAGTTAAGTTGTCATTAGCGAGAAATGAAGCAGTTGCTGAGGAGCTTAGGGTACTCGAGACCTCCAGTCCTGTCATAGACCCCCATTCCCTCTTTTTGCATTCCCATATTATGAATACATTTCCAATTATTTCATCCCATGCACACTTTGCATAATTTTACAATGCACGTTAAAATTTTAAAGAAATTTTTCAAAATTTTTTTGGCCAACTCTCACCAGACCTACCTGGTGGCATTTAAGTCGTACGACATGAGCCAGTGTATAGTTGTTAAATCATTATAGGTTTTTTAACTCCTTCGTGTGGTTTCTCGAAATTATTATTACACATTTCGGATCGTTATCTTAAGAGCATAAAATTCTGATGGATTAACCGGTTCTCTGGTAATCTGGGTTAATTATCAGGATCCGTACCTGGCCAGCAGGTGTCCTAATGTCTATGCAAGATCGTGAGTCCATAGTTTCGATTTTTCTTCGTTTGCTTCTTTTTTTCTTACGTCTTATTTTGCAATAGGGTTATATAAGAAACGACAGATTCCACGCTTCGTTGGTGAAATATCCTTACGAGCGAAGAAATGTTCAACGACGAATACTTTCCCTGTCGGAATTGAAAATCAAGTCGTAAACAGTGCTCCAGTGGAAAGGAATTTTCGAATATGTATATCTTTCGTGGAAAAATTATTTCCTCACGTGGCTGGTATTATGCAATCGAGGCTGTGGCATTGCAGATGCACGAGGAATCTTCTATATAAATAGCGTGATATTTCACTTTTCATATTTCTCTTACATACCCCATTTCTTAATGCGTCTAGTGGTCAGGAACGAGATGGAAATTTGTAGCGTTGTTAAAATAAATTGCAATGTTTAGAATTGTCGAGAGGAATAGTAGTTTATTTTTTCCCCAATTTTTCTAATTTTTAAAATCTGGCCAAATTTATCAAAAATTTATCAATTGCTTCGGGACTTTTACAAGGTTTCAAATTTCATGATTCATGAATTTCTTCAACGTTAATAGTGGAAAATTGGGGAAGAAATTTAGAGAAACAATATTTTCCTTTTTCTCCAATTTTTCTAATTTTTTTTTTTTAATTTGGCGAATGTAATCATTTATCAATTATTTCGGAATTTTGATAAGGTTTAAAAATTCCATAATTCATGAATTTTATCAGTACTTTTTTCTAACGTTAATAGTGAATACTATATTTCAAGTAGTACATTTCAATATGTATTCAATTTTGAAATATTTTTAATGCAATATTCCAAATTTAAAATTCCAGAAACTCGACAACTTCTAATTAAAAGAAATTTCTATAATCTTCTTCATATCTCGCAATAGATTAAGCAGATGAGTATTCTAAAATTCTGAAAATCCTTCAAAACCTCATAGTAATTCATAAATTTTATTAACACATTTTTCAACGTAGATAATAAATATTTAATTTCAATTACACGTTTCAATATGTACTCGGCTTTAAAATATTTCTAATACCTATCAAATTTCTAATTTCATCCCCTGGTAACTTTTGTCAAATTGAAAATTACTAATTGAAAGGAAAACAATTTCCAACCACCATTGTACCAGATGAATGGTACACCAAATGAATGGATAACTGTGCGAAGTTCGATCTGGGTCTATTTCCAAAAACTTTTCAAGACACTTTAGCTGTAATAGGGGAACGTTTGGACGGAGTTAGGGTGGAATGGGAATTCTTGTTAGGGTAGAAATTTAACTGTCTGATATATGTGTCTGACTACTGCAAATTGGGAGAGTTCATTTAACACTTTCACAGCTGCTGACGTAAAATTACGTGTTCCCCTTGCCTGAAGTCGCAAGTTCCAGCTGACGTGGAATTATACCCTTTCCTAAGGTATAGTCAGCTCTAGCTCTGTTACGTTTCCTCGTAAATATATAAATATGTACACGCTGTACCTGTATTTAGTCGAGCTATTTGCATTCGTATTTAGGAATCCGGAACTTCCCTGTAATCCCGCAAACATGGATCTCGCGATAAACTGCAATACAAGTTAGCCTGAATCTTGGTACAATACTTGCTCTGCAGTAATAGTCGTATTATGACAGAGAGATTGGTCCTTTTTCAAACTTAAAGCAGACTTCGAAGAAGAACGAAATTTGTCAGTGAACAGATACTAAAACGCTAGACTTGGGTCGTCGATGTTCTTCAAAGTTCATCACAGAGCTCTCTTTATCTTAGGGAAGAAAGAGTTGCATCCGTGGCTACCTTTGATTTAGATTAATTCGATAAGAGAGAGACTTTGGACAGACTTTGAACTTAGACCAGAAAGAAAAGGATTCTTTGCAGTTTTATAGAATTGGACTTTAGGCATGAAAGAAAAGATTCCATCTGTGAACACCTCTAGACTTGGACTATAAGACATTAGTTGTTCTATAAGGGACGTTCTTTGAACCTAGACCAGGAGAAACTTCTCATTCTGTGCAAGGAAAGATCCAAACCACAGGTTAATGACACTGTTTGGATTTAGAGAGGAGACACTCATCGTTTAATAAAAGAGAGGATTTTTGGGACGTTCTTTGAACCTAGACCAGGAGAAACTTCTCATTCTGTGCAAGGAAAGATCCAAACCAGAGGTTAATGACACTGTTTGGATTTAGAGAGGAGACACTCATCGTTTAATAAAAGAGAGGATTTCATTCACAGACACGATTAGATTTTGAACATAGACCAAGAAGAACTGGATTCTTTGGAGTTTTATAGAGTTAGACTATCGACAGACTTTATTCCATGAAAGAAAAGATTTCATCTGTGGATACCTCTAGGCTTGGACTATGAGACACTTGTTTCATAAGAGACGCTCTTTGAACCTAGAATAGGAGAAACTTCTCATTCTGTGCAAGGAAAGATCCAAACCACAGGTTAATGACACTGTTTGGATTTAGAGAGGAGACACTCATCGTTCAATAAAAGAGAGATTTTGAGCAGACTTTGAACTTAGACCAAAAAGAACAGGATTCTTTGGAGTTTTATAGAGTTAGACTGTCAATAGGCTCTATCCCATGAAAGAAAGGATTCCACCTGTGAACACCTCTAGATTTGGACTATAAGACACTAGACGTTTCATAAGAGACGCTCCTTAAACCTAAACCAGGAGAAACTTCTCATTTTGTGTGACGAAAGATCCAAACTGTAGGTGTTCCTAGTGTCAGACAATTTACGCCTTTGATCCTATAAAAGAATGGATATTTTCCCTTAATTTATGCAAGACCTAGATTACATGACATTTCCTAACCTATAAAAGACAGATTCTATCCATGTATTCTAGATTTTAGCCTATAGCTTCTGAAAGTGGTTTCATCTATAGGTACCTCTAGTCTTGGGCAATCGATATTCCTTACGCTATAGAGAAGATCTATCCAAAGACCCAACATCTCAAGACTTGGACTATAAGACACTTGTTTCATAAGAGACGCTCTTTGAACCTAGACCAGGAGAAACTTCTCATTTTGTGTGACGAAAGATCCAAACCATATATGCTCCTAATGTCAGACAATTTACGCCTTTGATCCTATAAAAGAATGGATATTTTCCCTTAATTTATGCAAGACCTAGATTACATGACATTTTCTAACCTATAAAAGACAGATTCTATTCATGAATTCTAAATTTTAGCCTATAGCTTCTGAAAGAGGTTTCATCTATAGGTACCTCTAGTCTTGGACAATCCATATTCCCTGCCCTGTAAAGATCTATCCAAAGATCCCTCAAAACTGAGGCCACTGATTTATTCAGGAATGGAATCCATCTGTAGATCCTTCTACATCAACATTCCTGATCTCATAAAAGGAAAGATCCATCCAAAGACTCCTCTAACCATTGATAGCAGACTTACGACAGAGAAGAATCCATCTGTAGATCTTTCTACACCTAAACAATCAACATTCCCAATCTTATGAAAGAATAGATTCATTCAAAAACTCCTCTAAATCCAATCCATCGATCTATGAAAGAGAGGTACCCTAACCATAGACCCTAGAAAACTTGCACCATCGATATACCTCAAACTTAGACTTCGTGTCTGCCTTCACAAGACACTTCTCATCCAAGAACTCCTCTAAATCCAAACCATCGATCTATGAAAGAGAGGTACCCTAACCATAGACCCTAGCAAACTTGCACAATCGATATACCTCAAACTTAGACTTCGTGTCTGGCTTCACAAGACACTTCTCATTCCATCAAAAGCATTCTTCATCTCATCAAAGCAGAGATCACGAACACCAACAGACCTTGGACTACCTAGGATATCTACCAGACACTGCCTATCTCTGACTCCGCATCCTTGCTAACCTCTATTCACCTGCAGTAAGGTCAGCAAGGACTGGCGGCGAGTCGATTTCCACGCAACCTTTGCGTCACACGCGTCGGAAAAATTGGGCTCACGGAACTGGAACGAATTGCAGGATTATGCCGTGCACGCGAGAACGTGTACATGCCGTTGCACGCGTGTACAGCCTGCTATGAATATGCATACACTTATGCGCACCGTGTCGGGCAAATTCGTGCTCGTTAGTCTCAGCCAGCCGCCACGGTGGCCGCTGTTGCCACGTAGCTTCACAATGAAATTGAATTGGACAAGAAAAACGAAACCTCCGCGGATGTGACGCCACTGTGTCCCACAGCCAGACAGGATTCGGCTTGAAAACCCCGTTTCACGTCGTGTCGCTGGCAACTACTCTGCTGGACAGTGACTTATTGCTTTTCCACCATCGTTTCCAACCACGTGACGCACTGCTCCTCGAACCGGTGCACTCTGCACGTTTGGCACAGGCCTTTCCAGGTGCTACTGTGAAGACCTGCTTTGCGATTGGGTCGTGTCAAGTGGACGTTGAGGTTTTTTGAAAGTTTCAATTTGTGTAAATGAGGAGTCCTTTTGTTCTGGGATGAAAGAGATGGAATTTCGATTTTTTCTTCTTTCTCTTTTCAATTTCTTTGTTTGGTCTGGTTTCATTTCAGCAGGTTTGATGCGACGTTTGAAGAAATTGTTACAGATCGTGGGAAGTTGGAGACAGAAGTTTAGGGTAGTATCAAAATTTCAAAGATTCAAAATTTTAGGATGTTTTTAAAATATATGGAGCGAAATTTCAGAATATTTGAAACTTGGATTTTTTAAATCCCTTTGTTTGATTTTGTTTGATTTCAGGTTTGATATGACGTTTGAAGAAATTGTTTTTGATCGTAGGGGGTTCCAAATAGAATTTTGGATTGATATAAAAATTCCACAGATTCAAAATTTGAGTAGACTTTTAAAATATTTGGAATTGGGATTTTTTTAATTTCTTTGTTTGATTTGGTTTAATTTCAGACGGTTTGATGCAACGTTTGAAGAAGTTTGAGATTGTAGGAGGTTTGAAATAGAATTTTGGGGTGGTATAAAAATTCCAAAAATTCGAAATTTGAGTATACTTTTGAAATATTTGAAGACAAATTTTAGAATGTTTGGGATCCTCTTAAAATTCTGTATAATTAAAGTAAACTCTTGCGATTGTTCTAAAATCCCCTAAACTTAATTTAATTTCCCTAGAATTAAAAAAATTCCAAACAGTGTTTAATAATTTTTCAAAATTCCGAAATATGCAAATATTCAAATGTCCAGCAAAATGAAATTTGTCAATCTCGTAAATTAAAAAACTTCCACGTGAAATTCTCGAAAATTCGAGTGCTTGTATTTCAGTTAATTACTTATGGAGTAAGCCAAACGTAAAGCGAACTTTTATTACGGATATTCGTGTTTATTAAGAGTGTTATTAAAAGGCATACAAACGGTGGCAACATGTTCGCTTTTAAAATTAAATTCGTGGCTGTTGGACTCTTTTCAACGGCACAGAAGAAATATTCTCGGATGAAAGTACTGACCCCGATAAACTTGCACGAGGTACAGTTACGAATTGCGCGAATTACTGCTGTCATTTACCATTAAGCTAACAAAGCAGCGAAGTTCGTGGCTCATTGCAAGTGACAGTGGTAAAGAAGAATTAATACCAGCGTTCTGCTACTTCTCTTCGAACTGTATACCAGTATTTAAGACGCGAATATTTTTATATATCCTGGAGAAATTTCCATTAAAATGGGTATTAATTTGTACTGCTCTACTTGCTGCAAACTAAAGCTTCGTTCAAACAGAAAATTTATCTCCGAGTAGTATCGTCTTAGACCGTTTCCCTGAATCTTAACAAGTCCGATACTTAGCAAGTATCTCGTTTCTAAAAATGGCAAAAATAGCACGCGACCATGGGTGAAAATTTATGTCTCTAATTCTCTGATTCGTTCTTTCCCGGGAGATCTACCTTCGAAATACGAATTTCCATTAAACTTACGATAATGATAATAATAAATTATTAATTACGTTAAATAATTATATAATAATCAATTTATAATAGCTTCCAAGGAAATATATAATTATATCAACAAAATAATTCGTAAAAAATTCTATACCTAATTATTGCTACCCACAAAAATAATTTCAGTATGACTTATTCATTAAAATAAATATTTCATAGCTAAAAAATTGGTACAAAAATTTGTGCCTATTCATATCCGTAAAAAAATTTCTAAGTAATTATATACCTAATTACATGTATTAAAAAGATGTATAAAAAATTCTGTACCTAGTTATAGTTACCCACAAAAATAATTTCAGTATGACTTATTCATTAAAATAAAAATTTTATAATTAAAAAATTGGTACAAAAATTTGTGCCTATTCACATCCATAAGAAAATAAATTTCTAAGTAATTATATACCTAATTACATACATAAGAAAGATTTATAAAAAATTCTGTACCTAATTATAGTTACCTACAAAAATAATTTCAGTATAACTTATTCATTGAAATAAAAATTTTATAGCTAAAAAATTGTTACAAAAATTTGTGCTTATTCATATCCGTAAAAAATAAATTTCTAAGTAATTATATACCTAATTACATATATTAAAAAGATTTATACAAAATTCTATACCTAATTATCGCCATGAAAAAATTTATATTCATATTAATACGAAAATTTACAACGTGAGTTTATTCAAACATGTTTTTACTCCATAATAAAATATACCATAAAAATTCCCCATTACCGATATCTGAACAAGGAATTAAGTCTCGTTACTTGTCTAATTAATTCGTTTTATTTATTCACCATAACCAAGTGTATATTATTATTTCAACACTCTCGCTACACAGTTAAGGCAAACCAGGGCAAAGCGAAATGGCGAGCTAAAGTGAAATATTGTTTTGCACGTGTAACTACACTAGTGCTATCTACCGAGTACTCTAACAGCTATGCCGCTAAAGGAAACAGTATCATTTGTCAGGCTGACCCTGCACGGAGGAGGTATTTAGAGGTTCCATTTTAAATTTTATACACACGACCTGCCTATTATCGTACAGGTGTTATTATTTCAACTCATTAGTCGGATTATGCGAAAGCGTGTTGAGCTGGCTTTACTTTGTATAAATTGTACACCAGTCGCGTACGTCTCCACTCACACTGCAGCAGAGAGAAGCAGGTGACTGTTTCCCCAAAGGATACAGCACAGCCATGAAGCGCGGTCGACACTTGGGTCTCCACGCAACATTCTCTACTAGAATTCCGTGCAGAGACAACGATATTTCGCTTAAAATAAAAAAAATTCGCAAAATTTGCCATTACAGTAATAGAAAATTTTATTTTGGTGAATGAGAACCTAACCTAACCTAACCAGCCGTAGAGGGTTCCCTGTGATTAACGATGTTTCACTTTAAATTACAAAATTCTCAACGTTTGCAAAATTTACTATTCCAGTAATAGAAAATTTTATTTTGGTGAATGAGGACCTAACCTAACCTAACCTAACCAGCCGTAGAGCGTTCGCTGTGATTAACGATACTTCACTTTAAATTACAAAATTCGTAACATTTGCAAAATTTGCTATTCCAGTAATAGAAAATTTTATTTTGGTGAATGAGGACCTAACCTAACCTAACCAGCCGTAGAGCGTTCGCTGTGATTAACGATACTTCACTTTAAATTACAAAATTCGCAACATTTGCAAAATTTGCTAATTACAGTAATAGAAAATTTTATTTGGGTGAATGAGGACGCTATAGGGTACAGGATATAGTGGTCATAATGCTACCCACTATGATGTTCATCACTATACTTGCATCAATTTTTAGAACTATTTTAAATTAGAGAAATAAAAATTTGTAGTCTGATCCCTAGAATCCCTAGAATCCGTAGAATCCCTAGAATCCCTAGAATCTCTAGAATCCCTGGAATCATCGAGTAGCTACACTGACACTTGGGTCTACACGCAACATTCTGTACTAGAATTCCGTATTATAGAAAGAGAGTTCCCTGTGAGTAACGATATTTCATTTAAAATTACAAAATTCACAAAATTTGTTATTCTTGTAGTAGAAAATTTTATTTCGGTGAATGACTCTAGAGGGTACAAGATTGGGGGTAGAATGTCTACCTACTGCGGTGTCCATCACAGTAGGTACTTCCATAAATGATTAGAATTATTTTGAACCAGGACCAAGAAGTAAAAATTTGTACTCCCCAAAATTATTTGCTCTTGCCTTATCCTCAAAATTAGAGTAAATTTCTCAAAAATTCTCCAATACAAAATATAAAATTGACGAATAAATCAGTAAATCAACAAATAAAGAAAAGAACACTCTATCCATCGTTGAAAGCACCCCTTCCAAAACTTTCCAATAAACGTGACCAAAAGACAAAAAAAAGGAAAGAATAAAATCCCAACATAAATTTCAATTAAATATTTTCCCAATTAAATACAGTTACTTCCTCTATTCCATTTACCCATGGCCAATAACAACTTGAACATAAACGTTTCAAAAATCCCTGTTGCAAAAGGACTTACTATATCAAATTTAAAAAAATTCCACGTCTTCGAAACCTGACAGAACTTGAAATTTCAATTTGAGCGACTCAGAAGTCATCCGTGAACCCGCCCTAGCCAGAACATCGTCAGCCAGACAGCTCGGCAGTCTGCAACCTCACGGTATCACGGTCCACGGCATAAGCTAGGTCTCTGACCACGTCACTCATGAATTAAACTGCAAGGCAAGGGGATTAAAACCCCGTTCGTTCACCCTTGACGTGTTCTACGGCCACTGTTCCGTCTCCCGTCCAAGAAGTCCCTCAGCTGACGCAACTGTCCGACCCGGTCGTTCCTAGCCCCAAGGAAAATGTTGAGCTTCCTGAGGTCGCTGGACGGCTCGCCGCAAACGGCCGGATTGGGGCAAATGGTCCACACAGGTCCGTCGTTCCACAGCAGATCGAAGCCACCGATCCTGGTCTCTCTGCCAGAGAAACGGCCCTCGAAGTCAAGCACGTTCAGCGCGTCGTCGAGAAGATCGAACTTGAGCCTATAATCCTCGCTGTCCGTGCCCGTCAGCGCTGGCGAGGCGTTCACCTCGAGTAGCCACGGCGTCAGGGCCTCGTCTAGTAGTATATCGTAGCCGTACAACTCGAACGAGTTCTTTCCCTGCATGATCACCGACTGCACAGCTAGCAGGCTCGCCATGATCACGCCTGTGGGATCGACCCATGAACAGAGGCTGATAGATCGGTCACGGAGAGAGGTGTTTTAGGGGACCTCGGTCGAGGTATCGAGATTGGGTGTGGTTGTTTGATGGCTTCGTTTCGGTGATCCTTGGGGAGTGCAGTGTTGGTTTGGTTTGGTGAGATATGGGTGTGTTGAAGATAGAAGGGCTGTATTATGGGGCCTTTAATCGTAGTTGGAATTAGGCAAATAACTGGGTGTTTGGGGTCTCAGATGTGGATCTAACAGGATATACCGTTTACTCAACTTGGGGACTTGTTGCTTTTGATATTGTCTTTAAGATCGTAGTCAAGATAGCTGACTGGGATAGCAAACTCTACAGATTCTACGGATTTTATTTTATTTCAGGATGAGACCCCTAAAGCTAGAGTGATATTGGGTCTGTCAGAGAAGTTAGGCAGTTGCTTTTAGTAAAATTAATGTTAACTGAGATTCGGTGTGTTCTCTCCTTCCACAATTCACCCAGAAATCTCGTGCCGATCGATCACTGGAGTCTAACTAGTGTTCGTTGCTGATAAGTTGGCAGACGAAAAGAATACTAGCCTAATTGGGCGAAATGACAGAAGTCGAGCAGCAAAATAGGTACATCGCAAATATTACTTCAAGATTTTCTTACTTTAGACTGTCAAAATCTTCAATAGTGGATTGCCAACGTGTCAACAGCGAATAGCACAAGTTACAAACTGGTCAGTAATTCTATTATCAAAAATGACAGTCAAACCCACCAGCAATTCGTTGAAACAAAGCTTCTACAGTATCGACCCCGTGTCGAGCAGTGAAATATTCCCTGACTTTGATCAATGCCCACTTGCACCCCTTCTTCAATTGCTCCTTCTTCTCGTCATCTTGCATCTTCAACTGTATAGCCATGTTCGTCAGATGCACCCTGCTGTCATCGATATTCTCCAGGTCGAACAGCTCGCCTGAGAGACGCGCGAAACCCTCCCTGGCCAGCCAGACCTTCAGCGGATGAAACGAGGTTACCAGGGTGTAAATACGTAGGTCGAACTTCCTGCCTGAAACGTATACAAACACTCGGTGTCACGATTGTTCTCGAAGGAACGACCGCGGCTCAACTTTGGCCCGAATCCATAGACCTCGCGAGACCATCGAGGAGAGTGCTTTCGAACGATTCGACATTCAAGCCTCCTCTTTTCTGATGACGCCAGGACAAAGGTACGCGGAACTTAGACCCCACTGGTGTTCCTTTTGACGCTACCGAGGCGCTCTTCTTGACAACGTCGGTCATTATTCGCCGGTGATAAGCGGTTGAATAGCCGAGAGTATCGTGACGAGGCACGAACCTGCCAGGAGGTAAGGATTCTCCACGTATTTCTGCACGATGAAGGTCTCCATCGTGGACATTTCGGTCTGCGGGCCGAACTCCTTGCTACGCCACTCGGTCAGGTCCTTCAGCTTCCTGAACAGGAAGATACCTGTTGACATTAGAGACTAGTTTGTGAACTCTTGTTTGCAATACTGCTCGGTGTACTCGGGACTCGTTGGTTGAGTAGATTCGTCGTCAGTTGGTTGGACTTGACAGAGATAGGTCCTGTTAGGATGTTAGGTTTCGTAGGGTGCAATTTTAATTGATAGGATGGAGGACTTCCTTTCATTTTGAAGTCGCAGTACTGTTATACGCGGCTCTTTGATTCCTCTGCCATTAAATAGCCTGACCCGCTAGTTGGATGGTCGTCTGTCATTACCACAAGCATGCTATTATGATAATTAGACCTGGATGTCCTTAGATTCAGAATATTGTCACGTCCTGTACAGGGTAACGTTGTTGACTGACTGACTAATAATAGTCACATGTCTACACGAGTTGACTCAGCAGGCTTTTATGTCCATTTTATCATAGAATAATCCCTATTAACCTTCAGGGATTTCAAATTTATAACGCCATTGTTAAGATAAGAAAACAGTTTTCCGAGACTCTCGTGGATAATAAACCCCATATTTTTGTTATTAGGTTACATTCCAAACGTGGATTTCGAAACTGCCTTCTACTGGTCAGAGCTCAGGAGTTTGTTAGAGCCCAGGACGACATGGAGACAAAGATAGTTTTGCATTAGCCTCGTCTATTTCCATGTTAGACGTTCTTAATGACAGCATATTACTCTATTCCCTCGTCTCATCGCGTTTTCTCTCTCCGGTTATACATTCAAATGAGATTCCTTCTGTTAACAAGGAAACTACGTGTGACATAAGATCACTTGAAGGAAGAGCAGGGCAGTGCCCTTCCGTTCCAGTCACTTAGACTATTCTGCATTCCTCCTGAGCTCTTTACATTGTGCATTTGCTGTCACCAGAGTCTCCTTCCATGTACCTCTGCCTTGCGATCTACCAGCAGGCTTCACGATCCAGGTGGCACCTGGTTGCTTGTGATACTCCTCGGCGAACAGTCTGTAGTCGTTGGGTAGCTCGTAGGTTAGCGGCATACCGTCGCAGAGTTCAGCCTCGTCGATCTTCTGGGACTTCAGCAGCAGCTTCTTGTATCGTTTCAGGTTCCTGTAGAGGAAATTCTTCCGTGTCAGCTCGTAGTGGTTCCGGAAGTGCGGTATCTTCTGATGCGGGGCAAGCTTGAGGTCCAGGGCCTGGCGAACGTCGCCGGTCTCGCACCACCAGAGGTGCCAGGTCTGGTCGTTTGGGTCTGTTACCTTGAAGAGAAGTTCAGGATTAGCGTAGGTGGCACGCTTATGGTCGTATTAGTGTTCAAGGAGCGTAATTTATTCGTGCATTTGATTGCGGGAACTGTGCCGAATAATAAATTACTTCCTGCTTCTGAGAGCTGTAACCCGAGTATGCCTTTTTTGGCTACTCGCGAATACGTTACGCTGACGTGTAATTTCATTAGCTCGAGGTTTTCGTTCTGTTCTGCGATTAGCCGAGTTCACGTTTGATTTACGGCCCTGGTATGAATTGTTAATTTTATTCAATTTTAGCTCGCGTCCAGCTCGTAAATCAATGAATTTCATTTTAATTATATCGACCTTTGTTATATCGGGGTTGAAGTCTGGTATTAAATAGCAGGGGGTGGGGATAGAACTGTGCACCAACGTTCTCTTTGTTGGCATAATTGCTCGTGCATGTATTTTTCATTGTATGGAGCCCTGCTTGTTTTTGTCTGAAAATTTTACTGTATATCAGTGAACAAAATTATTTAAAGATTCATTATTTTTCTCGGAATAGAGAAATATAGAATGATGTGCTTCCATATTATACAATTTGTATATATAAGGTCTTTTTTCTTCATTTTATTGGTTCATTCTGTATAATGAAGTTAAAGAAATGAAGAAAAAATTGTAGCATGCTAAACTGTGAATTTATTGCTTGCTATAAAATTGCTAATTTAGTTATTTGATTTTGGTTTTCAATTATGGGAAAGGTATTACAGCTATACCTTTTGTAAATTTATAGTTGGATGATTGAAGTTGCAAGCTTGGATTGTTTAATAAAATTTTGATACCTTTCAAATTGCACAATGCAATGATACTTGATCGATAATGAATTTTTAATTTTCGTAAACAATGTCTAAAAATATATTTTACGATCAGGTAAGTATATATATGTAGGATCTTATTTCCCCTGCTAAATAAGCATTTCTTTCACCGTTGCTATCTTCTCGACGAAAACCAAATTATCTTCCTCATTTCCGCGAAATTCCGCAGAATGAATCTCCAAACTCGTTATACCACAGAACCACTTCCATCTCACTAGACAATCTTCAATCTCTAAAAAAAAGAAAAAAAATTCCAAAGCTCCTGTGCTCACATTTTTCAACACTCTGTGATTTATTTTACTCTTTTACTAATCTAAACCCTCCTTACGCTAAACTCTCTCTCTACGAGAAAAAGAAATTATAATTTCTAAAGTTAGGAATTGGATCGCTGTAAATAGACTGAACCTAACCTAAACCGAGACTTTCACAGATTACTTCATCTCCTTCCACATCTCAAAATTCCGAGAAACCTACAAATTGAACGAAAATTAAATTAAACCCGTTAAATTGAATCCAAAATGCAGTGCAAAAGATTTCTCTAATAAAGAATTTCACGAGAAATTCGAATACCATACCAGAGCGCGAGGTTCGTTTTCCTATACCGCAGGCATTGCACACCAGCGCCATCTAGACGCGAGGGAGACACGCGGTCGCCCTAGCGGACAATACGGACAGTCGGATAATCGCGGCTCCTTCGCGTGTCCTCCTTTAAAGCGGTTTCGTTTAAGCGACGAAAGGCCCTTAAGGGGATATACGCGACCGTGATCCCATCCCCCTGCTCGTTAAGGTCGAGGCGCGAACAGGGGACATTCCATTACCTGGATCCATCCTCTGGCCAGCATCACCCTAACCTGCGTCGAGGGGAAGTCGCAGCGAAACCTGACGACCTTGTCGTCCCTGTTCTGCCTCCTCCTGGAATTCTTTTTTTCCCTCGGAGACGTGTTCTCTTCGATATCGCCGAACACCGCATTCTTGGACATTCCTTGGTGGTTGAAGCGGAGACTTTAGTCGGTGAGAATAATCAAAATAGTAATCGAATTTGAGATTTTACCTTGATCGAGTGTTACGTGGGTTACATTGGTTATGTTGGTTACGTTGGTTAAGTTGGCAGCTTCGATATCGTCGTTCGATGTCATTCGAGATGAGTTCGGGTCCTCGAGCGGTGTGAGGTTAGGTAATGGGATGTGGATATTTCGAGCCACAAATGGGGTTTTAATGTCTTTTATTCTTCGTAATCTTCCTATCCCACCTTTGTTTCTTTCTTTTCCCTCCGTTATTGTTTCTTTCGCATAACTATCTCCCTCTCGCGTTCCTGTTTAGTATTTCGTTTATTTTCTTTTGCGTCTCTCTCTCTTCCTCGTTTTCCCAGAACGCGTTCCCTCTCCCTTCCGCATATCCTGCGTCCCCTTCCTCGCTGCCCACAATGTGTCCCTTCCTCCATCTCGTTTCCTAATCTGAACTTTGCTTTGGGTTGAACGGATATTTTTGCTACGGGTTCTAATCTAATCAAGGACCTCGGGCTACACGGATGGTAACTTTCTTTATCAACTGGCATTCTGCAGATTCAATTTCTTTTATCTCCTTTCTTTCACATTTTAATTTTCTTTTATCAGTGTTGGTATTATTTGTCTGGATACTTTTATTCGGTGATTCTATAAAAATTTTATTGTATATTAATATATAATATTTTCGTATGTATTCCATTTTCACTTCGTATATGTCATATTCATTCATTCCCGTAAGCACTTTAGATTTTTATCGTTTCCTTCCCACTCATTGTAAGACTATTTTCCATATCGCAGTATTTATCGTTTAATTCCGACTCACACTTAATTCTTCGCTAACCTATTATCCACTCTGCATTATCTATTAATTACCATGCGATTGGTCGACAGCGCGTCGAATTTAAAAGTGGCTCCCTTGTAAAAAGCGGGAACTATAAGTTACCATCTCCCACGCAATACTCGCATGGTAAAAGGTGCGCGGCATAATCGCGACTCTTTCGAAATTAATCCGCGAATTGGCGCCACATGCGACAGCCATGGGAGCCACGTGTCACGCTGTAGAATAGACAAGAAGCATACGCCAGTTTCGTGCAGTTTCGTTCTCGCTTTGTCGTACTAACGTCGTCGCGCCGCAATATCGTTGGTAATATTCGTTTGAAGAGAGGAAGGAGGCTAGATAGACTGTGCCCGAAATTTCGTGAGCTGCTTTCCTGTGTACCTAACGATAACACACACGGTTTCAAGCAAATAACAGCCTACGTGTCCCGAATGGGGGATACGGAACGGTGATGGATAATGTATACTCGATGAGGTCAGTGCTTCCCCTGTTTTCCTGCGCTACTTCCGGGGTAGTATTCGCCCATCAAGCCGTCTCCTCGCTGATTATGAGCTTCGTGAATTTTTCTCGCAACGGGTCTAAATATGGCGGACGTTACTTTTTATTGTAAGTAGCACTTAGCGAATGATATTTCGAAAACTAAAATAATAGCTAATTTCAGTAAAATTAAGAGAATAGGTGAAGTGAAAATTATATTTGGAGACGAATAAAATCCTTAAAGTGAAATTTATATATACGCATATAATATAATACTATACATAGTATATTATATATAGGTTAACTTCAATTTTTAAATTATTTGAATTAAATTATATTTGGAGACGAATAAAATCCTTGAAGTGAAATTAGTATATATATGATATAATATTATACATAGTATATTACATATAGGTTAACTTCGTTTTTCGAATTTTCATTGAGATTTTCATATCCAAGCACATAATGCATACTTTATCTTTTATATTTAAAAGAAATTGGTGTGAATAAATAGTTTATAAGCCCTAGATTTCGAGAACGAATGTTTATATAAACGTTAAATGAGAATTGGGGGTTAGGTGAGGCACGTCACGTACCTTCTTGACATTCTCTCACGAGTTGGTCAATCGCTCTAAAGGAAGACTCAAAGATAGATATATTTTCCTTGAGTAACAAAAGAATTTAAAAGACAATTGTATATATCATAATTGCTTTCCAATTATAAACTTGTAATCTCAATAGTAGTTTTGTAGAATTAATCAGTTTGGCAAATCAACAGCTTATATATACTGTTCAATGTACTATATATGTACTACACATAATATAACATAACATATATATTATATACAATCTATTCTAATATATACTACACACATTACATATGTATTATATTAGAGTACATATTGGACAATATATTATAGTTATATATTATATATTAATCTATTTGTCAAATTAACAACTTATATATACTGTTCAATATACTATACATACTCCACACATAATATAAAATATTATATGCAATATACTCTGAAATAGTATATACTACATATATTATATGTATATACTATATTAGAGTATATATTGGACAGTGTATTAAAGTTATATATTATATATTAATTTGTTTGGCAAATTAACAACTTATATATACTGTTCAATATACTATGTATACACCACACATAATATAATATATTATATACGATGTACTCTAAAGTAGTATATACTACATATATTACATATATACTATATTGGAATATATATTGGACAGTATATTATAGTTTTATATTACATACTATATACGTGGTGATAAAAATGAAAATTTAAACGATATATTTAACATCAGATTTTGTTTCATGTGTACATTTTTGTACTGTCTTACTGTTTCATGCAGGAGTTTCGTAGGATCTTTCGTAACGGTAGTGCACGTGCGACGTGCCGGATACACGTTGCTGCAGCTTGCATACTCGATGTACAGAAACGGTAATGGGTATATCGTCTAGGCGTATCGTGGTATTTTCCAGTTCTTTCAGATGTACAGATCTTCTCTTCACGCCTGCGGCCTCGAGGCGCGGCTATCCAACCACTCGAGGAGTTACTATCGAGATAAATTTTTACGCGAACACTATTACACGATTTATCGCGAAGATTTGTTCAAACTGTAGTATATTTCCAGGTTGCGGAATAATCGCTCGCTTTTGGTACATCAGTATTTTCGCATTATTTTCGAATTAGAATAAAAATGTTACTTAAATTACAATCTTCAACCCGAATTTTAATCCGTATTATTCATTGGATAATTCTTGTAGAGTTTACTTTCTTAGATATAAATCCGTAATTTAAATTGTTCCATCACCCACAATTTTTGAACATTGAAGATTTTTCTAAAAACGCACGATTTTTGGTTAAAATGAAGTATTGTGTAAAAAGTAAGAACGTTTGGAGGTTCATTTTTGTTTTAAACGTTGTGTTAAGGTGTTCCGAGTTTATTAGTGATCATAATTATTTGTGTTTGTCTTCTCTAAAGAGACAGTGCCGTAATCAAGTGTAATCGAGCAGTGTACGAAAAAAGAGAAATATAATTTTGCTATAAAATTTCGGAAAATTGGCAAAGTTCAAAAGGAACAATATATAACAAATAACTTAAACTTAGTGCGTAGCTCTTAGCTTGGTATCGTTTCCCGAAAATTGGAAAATCGTTGGAAAACGATACCAATTACCAGGTCTCACCGCGTGGAGGTAGCTACGCATCGAGACCCAGACATGCGCCCTAGTGGCGCAACCTACTGGTGCTATCCGTGTCAAAGATACCCTAACCTAACTTGGAGCGAATTAAGTTAAAATGACTCTACCGACACTTTATTATATTTCGTGTCTTACAAAAGGGGTTTCGGTTCGGTATACTGAAACTCTACTGTCGCAACGCTAAGATATTTTCAAGTTCCCATAAAAATAGGGAATGAAATATCAAACACGCGAGCTAATAGAAAATCGCGACGCGCCCGAACGAGTTCGCGATTATTCGAAAGACCGACTAGCCTA
>NW_016908266.1:381769-467105 GCF_001483705.2 Eufriesea mexicana | reverse complement strand
TATTATATTAGAGTACATATTGGACAATATATTATAGTTATATATTATATATTAATCTATTTGTCAAATTAACAACTTATATATACTGTTCAATATACTATACATACTCCACACATAATATAAAATATTATATGCAATATACTCTGAAATAGTATATACTACATATATTATATGTATATACTATATTAGAGTATATATTGGACAGTGTATTAAAGTTATATATTATATATTAATTTGTTTGGCAAATTAACAACTTATATATACTGTTCAATATACTATGTATACACCACACATAATATAATATATTATATACGATGTACTCTAAAGTAGTATATACTACATATATTACATATATACTATATTGGAATATATATTGGACAGTATATTATAGTTTTATATTACATACTATATACGTGGTGATAAAAATGAAAATTTAAACGATATATTTAACATCAGATTTTGTTTCATGTGTACATTTTTGTACTGTCTTACTGTTTCATGCAGGAGTTTCGTAGGATCTTTCGTAACGGTAGTGCACGTGCGACGTGCCGGATACACGTTGCTGCAGCTTGCATACTCGATGTACAGAAACGGTAATGGGTATATCGTCTAGGCGTATCGTGGTATTTTCCAGTTCTTTCAGATGTACAGATCTTCTCTTCACGCCTGCGGCCTCGAGGCGCGGCTATCCAACCACTCGAGGAGTTACTATCGAGATAAATTTTTACGCGAACACTATTACACGATTTATCGCGAAGATTTGTTCAAACTGTAGTATATTTCCAGGTTGCGGAATAATCGCTCGCTTTTGGTACATCAGTATTTTCGCATTATTTTCGAATTAGAATAAAAATGTTACTTAAATTACAATCTTCAACCCGAATTTTAATCCGTATTATTCATTGGATAATTCTTGTAGAGTTTACTTTCTTAGATATAAATCCGTAATTTAAATTGTTCCATCACCCACAATTTTTGAACATTGAGGATTTTTCTAAAAACGCACGATTTTTGGTTAAAATGAAGTATTATGTAAAAAGTAAGAACGTTTGGAGGTTCATTTTTGTTTTAAACGTTGGGTTAAGGTGTTCCGAGCTTATTAGTGGTCATAATTATTTGTGTTTGTCTTCTCTAAAGAGACAGTGCCGTAATCAAGTGTAATCGAGCAGTGTACGAAAAAAGAGAAATATAATTTTGCTATAAAATTTCGGAAAATTGGCAAAGTTCAAAAGGAACAATATATAACAAATAACTTAAACTTAGTGCGTAGCTCTTAGCTTGGTATCGTTTCCCGAAAATTGGAAAATCGTTGGAAAACGATACCAATTACCAGGTCTCACCGCGTGGAGGTAGCTACGCATCGAGACCCAGACATGCGCCCTAGTGGCGCAACCTACTGGTGCTATCCGTGTCAAAGATACCCTAACCTAACTTGGAGCGAATTAAGTTAAAATGACTCTACCGACACTTTATTATATTTCGTGTCTTACAAAAGGGGTTTCGGTTCGGTATACTGAAACTCTACTGTCGCAACGCTAAGATATTTTCAAGTTCCCATAAAAATAGGGAATGAAATATCAAACACGCGAGAAAATAGAAAATCGCGACGCGCCCGAACGAGTTCGCGATTATTCGAAAGACCGACTAGCCTAGGCGATGTACTCCCGTGTACAGAGATAACTTCATACCTCGGCACCCTCCCGATCGGGCCTAGCTCAATTCCAGTCACTGTCGCACTCGCCAAGACTTACACGTGGACCAAGGTTAGTCCCTGAACCAATGAAACTTCTAGTGTCAACAAGAGGGCCCAGCTGGGCGGTTGCCGGCCAAGACAGACACTTCGCATCCCAGCCACACGGGGTAGAACTTAATCATCCCTGTGGTCTAACCGTAGATGGTACTAGTCCGTCAGCCAGCATGTGCCCGAGCCTAAGTCGCGTACGACTTAGGCAGCGGACCGCCCGGTCGAGGTCAGAAGACGCACTGATTCGAGGGGTTCACCCTGGAACCCGATGCATGACGAGATTGACAGTGACTGGAAATGAGTGTCGGAGACGAGTCGTGAGGATGACTTACGAAGCATGTACTTATCCAGTACACGAGAGCACGTCGCGTAGGCTAGTCGGTACTTACGAACGATCGCGATTATCGCGAGAACAATTATGTTCTATTTGCTAAACGAGGGAGATAAGAAAAGGATAGAAAATTTAAAAATTTCGCTCCAAGTTAGGTAGCTTACCTTTGTGCAGATAGCACGCACATGGAACTTAGTCTAGGCATCTATCTTATGATTACTTAGGTCTATTTAGGTCTAAACGCACGCATCCCGCGTCGTCCATTCATGTGTCCCAAATGAAATCTCGAAAAAACTTTAGAATCTTGAGAAACCTAAAAGCTAAAACAGAATATATTATTGTTAATATAAACCTGAAAGGAAACGGATTAATACCAGAAAAAAAAAGCGAACGAATAGAAACCATGAAGGTTAACCAAGTGGAAAGAGCAAACCACCGATGAGACAGAAACAAACCAACGACGAAACATTCGAATATTATACGAAATACTCGAAGTTACAAATGAATATAAATAGGAAGGAAAAAAATATCTGAAAAAAGAAAAATAATTAAATCCTGAAAAGAAAAATAATATTAAATCTGTAAACAGAAAAAATTAGATCTCAGAAAGAAAATTGTTAACAACCCAACGATGAGACATGAAGAACCCAACGATGAGAAATGAACAACCTAACGATAATACATTCAAATATTGTACGAAATATTTGAATTCTCAAATAGGAATAAATATAAACGAAAAAATGAAATCTGAAAAGTGAAAAAATAATTAAACTCTGAAAAAAGAAAAAATAATTAGTACCTGTAAATAAAAAAATTAATTCCTGCAAACAACAAAAAAATGATTAGTAAATTGTTTAATGGGGTGGGGTGAGGGTAGGGTGGCTAACCCCAACCTCACTTCGGACTCCCACCCCTCGCGGACACGAAAATTTAGATGTTACACTCGCGAAGTCGAACCGACAAATGAGTTACGTCGTGTCGCGTCGCCCTTTATATAGCCTCCGATCGGCCGAATCCCCCACCCCGATTGGAAATTTTCGAACTTGGCCGATTTTATTAATTGTTATTTTTCCGCTCTAATAGCCAATAATTAATAAATTTTTTCATCTTTATCATAAGTTTACATTGCGAACAATTTGTTATTAACAATATTAATTTGTTGTTAACAATCAGTGCAATAATTTATAAACTATTTGCAAGCTATAGGTACATTTTAACATAATTTCATTATAAGTTCAAGAAGTAACCAATAATTTAGTGATTTTTTTTTCACTTTTATTATAAATTTTCATCGTGAACAATTTTTTATTAACAATATTGATTTGTTACTAACGATAAATATTATATTTTATAAACATTATTTGTGCTTTTAGAGTATAAATTTCCGTGATGCATTTATATTAAATATTTTTACGCTTTAAGCAATCTGTTATTAGCTATTTCAATTTATTGTTAATGATAGATTTAATAATTTATACATTATTTTATGAACTTAAAAAAAGTCTCACCTTTAAACTCACCTTAAAAGTTAGGTTGAACCTTATTTCTTAACAACCTTATATTAAAAAGTCGCTCGTATTGATGTATGGAATAATGAAACTGTTTAAAATTACGAGTGATTTATAGAAATTTCTTATTATTTTGTGATTAGTTTAAAAGATTACATAAAAACATATGCATGTGGTACATATAAAAAAGCGAGATCTACTGGAAGAAGATTTTGGCACCGATTATGCGTTACTACGCCCCTGACGGAGCTAACTGTGCGAACAATGGCTGCGTGGCGGCAAAATTCCGCTTACGGCTTGGCGCTGTGTACTTTACCATCCTGTCAACATTGAACATCCTCCTAATATTGTTTCTGGATGGTTTCTTCTTAGGGAAAGCCTATAGAATACGCTACTGTGTAGCAAATTCGTGTCAGATAAAGAACTTCTTGTAAAAATGCAAGGATATGCGTAGAAAGTACGCTCGGAGGCTTAATTTTAAATTTTGATGACCAATTACAGTCACTCAGAAGCACGAATAATTATAATTACGAACATTCATGAACTCGGGATACTCTCACCTAACTTGTAAGATAGTAATAAACCTCCTACCGTTCTTACTTTTTACGTAATACTTCATTTTAGTAAAAAATCGTGGATTTTTTAGAAAACTCAAAATTTTCGGAAACCGAGGGTGATTGAGTAATTTCGATTACGAATTCGTGTTCAGGAAAATAAAATCTATAAGAATCTCCTAATAGATATTACAGATTAGAGAAAAAGTTAAAATTTCTTGGACAGTGTTGTTAAGGTAGATTTACAATGATGTTTTATCGTGTTTATTTACGTTATCATTTCATAATACATTTTTTAAATTTATAATGAAGCAGTGTAACTTAATTTACGTTTAAGATTTTTCTTTTATACGTGATTAGTAACTTCATGTTGGGGTGAAATTTATAAGCTGCGTTCATCAAGTACTTTTTACTCCCTTAGTGAGTGCCATAAGCCACTAAAGCTTTGAAACTCTCTTTTTTATCAGCCTGTAGACACATCCCTCATGAGATTAACCCCTTGGGTATATTTGACGAGTTAGTTTCATCATGAATACCAAGCGTCGAAGTACAAAATGGCGAACCAAACTCGACGATGAATTTAAAGCAGTATTTAGTACACCGATACCACTCTATGTATTGTATTTATTTTCTATAACATAAGAAGGCAAAACGACAATATAAAATACCAATGCTGTAATACATTACTGAGATTTTACAGAAGGAATGCAAAATAATTATGCAAATGATACTTCTTAAAATAGAACTATTAATAAAGTCCTTACCGATGCTCCTCGAATCTTAAATTCAATTAGTTTATGTATATAGCGTAATACGTGGTTCAATAAAAAATTAAAATGGATGCAAATAGAAAATTCCTTCAAATTAAATCAGCACTCATCGAGTCAAAGCCTCAACTCTTCAAAAGATCAAACAAATGCACGAGATCCCCGAAGGTTCCACAACAAAGGCAATGTATCCCCTCAAACTACGCTGAACCAATTGCCGTTGTCGCTTCGCAAAACTCTCAACCGGTTCGAAATCCAATTTGGGGACGGAAATGTGGGGTGGCGCCAAGCGGAAAGTAATGGAAACACGCGTTTCGGTTCGACGGCCGCACGATAATTGATACCGATTGCGGCCACGTGACGCGCTCGTTCCAGGGTTTGCCACGCGTGCGCATGTCTATATACCGATCGACGCATGATCCGTGATCGTACGCCACCGAATGCACCCTCGAACGCGTCGGCAACAGCGATCGTCACGCCACGTGATGCCACGTGGCTGGAAAATAATAGCTATTTATACGTCGCTGTTATCGGCCGGCGTGCTCTTCCGCTTGACGCCTGGCGCGTGTTAGTTCACGTTGATGACCGTTTGGGGCTCTTCCGCCACGAGTTTCGATGGTTTTCGATATCCCTGTTCGTCTGGTGTTGCTTCATTAGTACACATTTCTCTTCGTCTTTTATTATAAAACGCAGGTTTCGTGGCCGTATTCGACAATTTCAGGTTATGTCTGCGTTTGACGTTTTATTGAAGTGATAAATAGAACCCGATTGTGCTTCGCAGGATTACACAATAAACGAGATAATAAAGAATTACTAGGAATTTAAACCATGTTTAATTCGAAGCTGTGCGACGTTCTGTTATAGCCGCCATGTTGCGAAATGAGGTTAAACGAAATCTAACCATAACAATGGAACTATTATCAGGTTAATATTATCGTTCTGTTCATTTCTGTTTCTGCAGAAATAAAATTTCTAATATTTTTCAGATGCTCTTAGATTTGATCGAGCTTTTTATTAAAGATTATCGGATATCCTGGAAATCACAGAAGTAATAACAAAGTCGGATTTTCTTTTTTGAGGTTAGATCTTTTTTCCGGGGCAACAGATACATCTCGTGACGGTGACAAACGAAGGTTTGTCTTCACGGTAATGCAAGACGTTGCTTCATTTGTGGTTGCACTATTTGCATTTGCGGTTCGCCGGTCGAAACGGATAAGGCTACGTGTAATTGTCTCATTTGTGGTTGCAAGTCAAAGTAGAATTCTCCATCGCGAAGGCTTGTGTTTCCTACTTTTCTCGGATTTTGCATCCGGAGACACGCGTGTAATTTGAGAACGAATAAACAGCATTTTTCTTGGAAGAAAAATACTCGCATGCACGTATAATTGATACGGCAAACGTTCGCAGTAACGTTCGATGCGATGTTTCCTTAAGTTGGAACTAGGCGTCGATTTATCACCATATTTTCAAACGTTGTAATTACTTGCATGCACGTTTAGTGGAATATGTAATACTTTGCATTGGTGAAAATTTTGTTACGTAGACGTTTTGGTGTCAAAGAAATTTACAGAGTTCAAGGATTGGAATATTTTAATTATTCTTAACTCATCTAGTGTCTTCTTATTAAACATTCACAATTTTTAGTCGGTACTATTGCATCATTGCAGGTGAAATATAAACATAAAATTCTTTTATATATTTAACAAATTGATCTAATAATTTTGTTAATGAACAATTTCAGACCCGAACTTTTTATGAGGGGATCACAATTCATCAAGGTTCCTCAGTTAGATTTGAAAACTGTGAACTAATAATTCTTCCAAACATACTGTTTGGTGCCAATCCAACTATAATATATAAACAAATAAAATGAGTCTTGAGAGATACACATTTCCAGGTATGTAATTCTCAGTCACGTACACGATCAGCCTCCCTAAACCTACTCAAACTAAAAATGACGTTCCTTATTCCTTGCTATGTCCCTGTACAAAACCCTCCCCAGAAGAGGCCCACACTCCTTACACTTGCTTAGGGGGGAATCGTTATTCCCGTCACGGTAGTTGCGTGCAAGCAAATCGAATCACGAATTCCAGTCGTCATCCTGGCTGCTCCTTGTCGGCTGACAATGAGTCAGAACCACTTGGTTGATTCGTCATCGCGAAACGAAGCGGGCTTCTTCTTCAGGCCGGGGCGTATGCAGGCGAAATTAATTCCAACCAGGGCCTACGCTGTGCCTGGACGGCGTCGAATTTACATTTATTTCTTGCCCGTAGGTCTGGCCCGGGCCAAATTTCCATATTTCCAACCCGGCGTTCTCGATATCGATCCCAGGGCTACCGGTGAACCGTATCCGACGAAGCGAGCAAAGTGCTCGGCTAGACGGTGGAGGAGGACGCTTTGAGCGGCGAAACGACGAGCACAGGAAGCCCCTCTTGGCTTCGTAAAAATGGATCTCGCCGCGAATCGTAATAAGGGGGACGAGAGGCAAACACTCCGTTATTCTCGGCGCTATAGGCTTTCTTTCCTTTTCTTCCAAGCGTCCTTTCTTCTTCTTATTCTTCGCCGCTTTACCCGTCTATTTCTTCGTCGTTTTCTTCGTCTTTGAGCCAAGAATCGGAGGAAGATCGCCCGCGATGGTAAAGATGGATATTAAGTGGAGCTTTGAAGGCGTTCCGACTGTTTTCTCGTTATCAGTCGAGATTCTAAATGTTTGGCTTTCCCTTTGAAGTTGATCTTACGATTGTTTTTAGCGTGTTTGCGAGATGGCGCTGCGATCGCCGGGGTTGGGTGCCTCGTTGGAATTATGGGACGTTTATTGCTTCGGTTTTGTTTCGTTTGGCATCTAGGGGGCGCTTTTGTCGGACTCTGAAGTGAGTTGTAGACTAGACAACTATTTTCTTATTTAAATTTCTGCTCGTAGCTTTCTGAATTAGTATTAGCATATTTCCGTCATATACCTGCGAATTTAACCTAACCTAAAGTAAATAGCAGTTTGCATGAATTATAAAGTGAGGAAATAATTATTCAACTCGACAGGGATATATCGATAAACAAGAATATAAGTTAGGGGTCTGCATATAAACCTTCATAATGTATCTTATCAGAAAAATAAGACGAGAACATTGTATAAACATAGTCCTATAAATTAAATTATTAAATTTATAATTTTATTATAAATGTGACTATAAAGATGTATACCTCGTAGAAAAATTGTTTCAAGTAAGATTCAAAGTATACCGACAAAATTTCTCCATTAATTCAGTATATACCATTGATATCTCGAGGAAAATTGATTTTCAAACGGTATTTTATTGTACGATTCGGTTTGCTTTTTTCAAAGAATCGCTTTCCGATTCTTCACGGAGATCAAAAGATCAAGTCGACTGTCGCGAGGATTGAAACGCACCGGGTGACCCATTTCGAGCTATAAATGGATTTTACGATCGGAAACTGCGTTGAATCGCGAAAATCGAACGTGCGAAGGCTGGTGTAAAGTGGTTCGAGGGACTCGTTAGAATTTCGCGGAAAAAGATCGGTAGTCAGGGTTGCCGATAACTTTTCGAGGTCGCCTCACATTCTTTGATCGATCCTGGTATTTTAACCTGTCCACTGGAAGGAACGAGAACAATTTTTAGAGAAGAAAGTCACAACGTATGGTGAAATATTTAGTTGTAGAAAAATTTCAGTGGACCTACATTCTTTATACCTTGGTTTTAAGTTCTCGTACCTTGTTGAAAAGTCGAAATGAAAGAATACTATGCTTTGCACTGTGAAGCTTTTGCCTTTGACTCTTCTGATTCCTTTGGTGCTTGTCACTCAGATTGCCATCACGTTCAAATTAAAAATTTATTTATCCAGAGACATATGAATTTTTTATTTTAATTTTATGGATAGTAACAACGTTTCATTTCTATTGTAAATGAATTATTTGTCGATTAGTCTTTTATTCGACCTATTTATACTTGTCTTTTTTATTAATAAAATTCTTGGGGTAAATTTATTTTTAAATTGGAATGGGTCGCCTTGTGTGTCATTGAGCTTGGGACAAGATTCAAGTCGTGCCACTTCGATTTAAATTTCAGGGTCTTCAGCGAAAATGAAAGTGAATATCTGTTTGAAGCCTTGAGAGCAGCGCACCCGCAACGTTTCATTGCATCACGTTTTATTTCGGTTCCGATCGTTCGTTGTGCGATCATCAAAACGTGTGTCAAAGAAGTGTCAAAGCTTACGTTTATTCTTAGATTTTTCCAATTCTTACAATTAATGCGTATCTGGCATTTTAGACGAGATACGTATAATTTTAGAACATGTTTCTCATCGCTATCTTCGTACAATCTTTTGGCAAAATTTTGCACGTCTATTGTTATACGTAGTATATTTTCCCATTATGTATAAAATTAGGACAAGTTGATGACTTTAAATAAGCATACTATAATTCTTCCAATTTCTTGAAATGATGTTGCTGTATAATTTTTCACGTTTTACTCTGGTAGACACAATTTTTTACCTAAGTTCACGCTTCTAGACATTGCTCAGTTCATTTACAATTTTTTCCTCAGTATTTCTTATTTTCTTCAAGGTTATGTTACTGCAAATAAAAAAGTTTTAATTAACATTAATTAGAATGAGGTTAGGTATAACACGTGTTCAGTATATATAGTACAGCTAATGTGTAATAACGTTACTTTAAGACGATGTAAAACCAAGTGTGAAATTTATGGAATTTCCGTTGCCACAGTTGCTTTGATTAACATAAAAGAAATCTGAAACAGATTTATTCACTAGGACGACGCAGAGTATGCAAAGTGGCGCAACGTTACCATTCCATTCGATCCTCCGGGTCATAATCAAGATCGTCATTTAAATTCAGTGCGTCGAGACTAAAATGCACGAGGGGCCCTCTCTCGGGAGAGGATGATGGACGACCTTGAACAGCCAGCGGGAGATGGCACGGTTATTCAATGGTCGGAAATGGTTCGTCAATGGCGGTTAACCTAACGGCTCTTATTACGCAAAACAGTCGACGTTTACGGTTGCTGTGTTACGCACGAAAATGTGTTGCTCCTTTCTTGTAACTATTTATAAACTGGCGGCCCACTGTCGCGAACAGCGTTACGACAGTCAATTACGTTTCGTTGTAACGATATTATAGATGCACTTGCGCGCCTAATGAAATTTCAACGGGTCCATTGTTTCCCCGATGTCGGCGCCCCCTTCGACTGATTCGTTTTTGTGCGGCACATGCGACTTGGAACTCGCGTATACCGATGCGTCTACATTATCGATCATAGGTATTGGAACGCTTAGATCGATTTATCAACGATACACGAATATTACCAACGCCTGTAAATTAGTGGCAAAAATTAGAAACAGTGCTTCTTACCTTACCGAATAAATAGATTAAATATTTCTATTGCTTATTACTCACAACTTTATATTCTAAATCTATTTGAAATGCTCTAAAAGATAAAGATTAAAATTAATCGAAACATAACCTACTTTTATTATATTTCATATTTTATTTTACTTTGAACAATTGCATTTAAACGCGGATAAATATTCTAGTTTTCTATAAGGGTGTTCCACACTGTCTCAAATTATTAAATTGAACTTTGATAATAGAGGAAATTCAATGTTTCGAAAAACATATTATCGAGAATATGAAATACGTCATGTAGAATCCAAGCCGATTGTTAATACGTTTTCTTCCCTGGAAAATAATATGAGTTGTAATTTAAGATGCGTAGAATTTCCAATGTTCGTATTAAACATTTATTATTAAACCGTAGGAGTTGTTAATCCATGCTCTCATTCGACGCGGAATATTTTGCCATGGTGCCGAACCTTTCAATAACGAGCGCAACAGCGCACGGGCCTCGGTGTCGTTTTTGCTCGGTGACGATGGCAAAAAGCGATTTTAATTAAAGCTGATTGCCAGGCACCAATTAACGCTACTATTGCGCCAGCCGCTCGAAGACACTAATGTCCTGGACATATCACATTTCCATGTGGTCGCTGGTAAATCCGGTTTTCATCGAACGATTGGATACTGATATGCTGCGCCAAATTTCTGCGGCATTTTATTGGACGAGACGGGGAACGGGTGAAAAGGACAGAGGGCGACACAGTCCAAAAAATTTCGATATACCGTGGCCAGCCATAGGTGCTGGCCCCATTGACTGTGTGAAAGCTTCTCGTTACCGGAAGCAGCTGATTTGCGGCCGCCATTGGCGATAACTTGGCGGGAGTTACGTATATTCGAAATATGGAAATCGATGGCAAGGCGTTGGAGAATATAAGATTGTGGTAGAATATTAATCTTACAATAAAAATTTTCAGTATTAATAGACATTAATACCATTAATTGTGATTACGTAAGTTAGGTTGTTAGTCTTAATGATTGTAGTTAATTTTAGCGAGGTTAGAAAGAATAATGTAATAATGTAAATTCGTGTTATATAATTACACGAATCGTGGTGAAATATAAATTTATAACGTAAATGGGGAATATAGTGAAATCTTGGTTAAATTTAATTTGCAATTGTAATTGATATTAGGTTACATTGCAAATATATTGAAAATCCAGCATTAATAGGAAATGAATTACAGTAATTTGAAATTTTAATTATGTGAATTATTTGAAACTTTTAATTATTCACAGTGCCTTTCATGTCAGGTCCTCGGTTTCTTCAATATCATGGTTGCGTGTTTCAGAAGCGTAACGTAGATTCTTAATGATGATTTGTAATCCCATTGTCTCGTTTCATTAACCTTCGAACAGCAGTACAATACGTGTTACGTATTATAAGAGTGAAAAGAACACATTGTTCGAGCGGATATATATGTCTGGGTCATTGATTAATTACAAAATGATTGCAACGTGAAACCATTGTGAACAAATTTTGTACTATGTACGTACATGTTAAACGTGCCAAGTAAGCAAACTGAACATATTTCATAATATATCACACATTATATCCAATATATTTACAATTAATATAATGAAAATGGACGTCATTTATTTACAATCAGAAAATTTAAAAATCCACCGTGATCACATATTAAAATTAAAATATTTTTCTAAAATGAAAACAGATAGTTAAACATCTTGGGGTCAACTGCCATACCTGGCACGCCATTCTACACTTTGGCACAGAAAGAAATGCATGACGTGCCAGGAACGTCATTTGGCGCCAAAGGGTTAACCTATCCCGCACACACATACATCACGACCCTTTGTACTCTCAAAACAAATTGCTCGAACACTAGAATTACTCACCTATAATAAAGTAGCTAAATACATTATACACGAATGATAATTACTAGGGGTTATGGCGAAGATAAATAGCTACGTATAATCACATTTTTATCTCAATTACTGGCACTACACTGGCGCCACTACGGCGACATTATGAACTTGCAATTTGTTATTTGATTTTCTTTTCACCAACATAACAAAAGCAAGACTACTTTATAAAGAATCTCACAGATGTTTTTACCCTTTTCCTTCTAAATAACCAAATTTTTAATTTCAGAATATTTTCCACTGCAGAAGCAGGAATTATTATAAAGTCTGAGTAACAACAAATCACAAGACATCTATAGTAGACCCCTAATAAACCTTAATTCCTCAAATTCCTCAGACCCAAAAGATTCCAAAATCCAACTACAAATAACTCTAATACTTTTCACAAAAATAATAGTACAAACTATTAAATTGCAAAATGCATGAATTATTATAAAATCTACAAATACCCTACCAACAAAAACTCTCAAGGTACCTACAGTTATACCCCAGTAAAACCCAATTCCTGAAACTCCTCACACCCCAAGACCCAAAGCAACCCAACCTTTCCATACAATCCAATCCTAGTGTTCCCCACAAAGACATCTCTCGGCGATCACAATTCCAGCCCACTTGGCCCCACCCATTCTAACCCCAATATCGCGTCTGAAAACGGTCCAACGTTCCTGGGAGTCCCGTTTCACCCAAGTGTTGCAAGAACCCTCGGGTCGGGCATCGACGACCGTCGGTTCACGTTAGTCGTTCATCATCGTTGTACGCAGTTCCTTGGCCGCGTGGCGCGTATACCACGGCTAAGTTGGACGCTGGCCCGAGCGAAAGTCAATGTCACGGTAGACAAAAATACGTTCGGCTGGCATCGGGATGCCGTCTGAATTCTGATCCGTGACCGAGATTCTCGATCAGTCGGCGTTTCGCGGGCCACGTAGTTCTGTTGTTGTTCCTGCTCGGCTGCGTCGCATAGCGAGGGACGTGCCTTCCGCCAAATGCCCAATTTCGACTGCTGCCTGTGGTGCTGCTGCTGCCGGCCCCTAGATCGATACTTGTCGAGGCGCGGGGACAGGTTCGATTACGTCGAGTATATACCTCTGTATCAGGTGAACACGCTTTGTCGAGTGGCCTCTGCCGTCTGACGGACGTGGGTGATTAGTCACTCGGGACCATTGGGACCATTCCTTTTTCCAGTGTCCCCATTCCTTCGACCCTTGACCGCTGCGGTGTAAACGCGGATATATCCACTCGCTGGTGGGGGTTTCAGGTACCTTGGTAGGAACGTGAATTTCGCGCGTGGACGTATGGTCTTATGGACATTGGCGTGCAGTTTGACAAAGTTCATATTTAATTTTTTGAATTATGAAACGACGAGTATCTTGAAGTTGAGACTTGCAGGTGGAACGATGATAGTACTCGTTTCATGAGTTATTTTTATTTGATTGTAAGCTGGAGATGGTACGAAATTTTATGTTTGAGGGGTGGTTTGGGTGCTCAAGGCTTTATTGTTAATTATTTGACTGAGTATATTGACAGCTTTGATATAATTGAAACTGGAATTGTAATATAAATTGGGAATTATAATATACATATTGTTGAATAAATATTTTAGGAATGTAAATTGAAGAATATAATTATTCAAATATTTATTATAAATTAATGACTTTGGGGGTGTAATGTTTCCAATATGAATTGTGAGTAATAAAATTACAAAGAATTATTTTTAACCTATCTATCAGTGACTTTGATGACACCACCTTAAAAGCTTGCATCCAGTTTCAATCTTATAAAGTAGCTATTATTATTTAAAATTCTCTGTTACTGTTAATTTAAAAATATTATTTAATATATCTTTAAGTAATTGGTATCATAATTTCCTATCTATAATTATTAAAAAATAGACTGACAACTCAAAGACTTAAAAAATTTTTTAAAAAATCATTCTGATCATCAAATGAGTATCATCAACGCGAATAATCTATAAATCATAAGACTCAACTTAATTGTAAATTACCGAGACACTTAGCATCAGATGTTGCATAAGGGTGAAATTATGACACCATTTATACCATCTGGGGTGTTCCAATACCTCACCGCAGCAGTTAAGGGTTAATTCTGTCCCATGCTACGTTTTTCGAGAAAATCAGGACGTTTGTACCACGAAGTCGATACGGGGATACGTTATTAAACAGTTTTGTTCCTCTTTGTACTCGTCAGTGTGATTTTTCTTGTTTTCCTGTATCGTCCCATTTTGGTTTTGAAGAGGTTTGACGTGGTTGAGTTTGAGAATGTTTGACGTGGTTGAGTTTGAGAATGTTTGATCGGTGTTCTTCCATGGAAACGTGCACGTTCACGAGCAGATCCTGGTGGAATGGAAATATTTGTTACAACGAATGAACTTTTTAGGGGTAAAAGCTGGAACATTGCGAGTGTCTGACTTTCCTCTGGCCGATGTCCAATTAGTTCAACGCGTGTAAGAATATTCGTTTAATGGACTTCAATGTACTTACCAATTGACTTCACGTTTGTATAACGTGTAGAAGCGAATCTGTGACTAGATCGTGCGATGAAAGTAGCAATGTATTAATTATTAAGAGCGTTGTGCGGCTGCTGCAGGCAGTAACACGTGTGATTCTCGATGTCAGCTGTTATGAAAATAAAATATGATCAAGTGAGTTTGCTTTATCTACTAAATTAGAGAACTAAGTAAAGGTCAATTGTGTACCCTAACGAATTTGTAATTCAATTTCGACTTAATTTTTGTCATCGTAGTTCCTTAGGCCAAGTTTGAATGGGAAATGATTATTTCTGAATTGTATTATTATTTGTCCCATACTATGATTGTTATTACGTGTCCATGCATAGTGAATCATCTATAAAAAATTAACAATTAGGTAAAAGTAAAAATGAAGTTATTTTAATTTGGAATTTTCGTATCTTTAACCAATATTATTTTTTCTATGTATTTTAATTTGCATGTATATTAAATTACTTACAATCACTATATTAATCACTAAATGGAAATTAAATGAAGAGTATTTATTTTGCAGTTTTACATTTACTTATTATTGTTTTTCAATAATTATTCTGCAGTTTTTTTATAATCTATGGATTAGGTTTGGATTGCATTACTTAATTTTGTTTTACATTCTATATTTTACTCGAACTACGAGGGTTGCCAACATAACCTAAACCTAGTCCCCACAGTATTGTGATCACTGTGAGGATTGTCTGACCTATGATTCGAACATACTACTTCCAGACTAAATCAACTAATTTTTTTGTCAAATATGCTAAAAATTAGGAATAAATTTTTTGCAAAAACCTCAAAAGTCCTGGAAACCAAAGAAATTTTCAAATTTTGAAAATTCGAAATTCTTGAAAGTCAATAAAAATAGTAAACAAAAATATAAAATATAAAATGAATACGGGAAAAATATCGCATGCTATATATCTATTTTTGATAGTTTCAAAAATTTCGGATTCGAATTTCAAGAATTAAAAAATTATATTCCAACCTACCATTGAAAACCCGTCTTATAAACCATACACGACCACTTAAGTACCATTCATCCTCATCCTCAACGGCCACATTCACCAGTCTTCCCCACCCAAATTAATTCCAAAAAATGAATACGAGCCCCACGTGAGAATCCGTTACGGGGCCTGCCCATTGCAAGTTTCTCGAGGAACGAGTTCCGTGCGAACCCGTAAATTCGGCGAGAACCTGAATTACAGGGAGCCTGCATGCTCTCGCGCAGCTGCCTACGCGCAGCGATCGGCGCGCAGCGATCGACGCGCATCAAACTAAGGGATCGGTTAGGGTCGCGGCGCAGGCGCCGAGCTTCTCCCACGAAATCGTTTCGCAACGCCGCGCCGAGCTTCAGACTTTCACGTGGGTGAACTTTCTATGCCTTCTGCCGATGATATTATCGGCCAGAGATTTATCAGAACGAACGACCGTTCGAGCATCACTTAATGAGGTCGAGATGAATTAAGCTGATGATGCGAGCTTTTCCGAAACAATGGGGCGGTAACGCGAGTGCTTTAGGTAATAAGCCTTTCTCATTGGGTGGAGAACGTCTGAAGATGCCAAGTTCCTTCCAAATTGCATTGGCAAAGAAACGTGTTTAATTTTTTTCTTTTTCTTTTCTGGTTGGTTCTTCGTTCAGTGAAGGTCTTGGTGAATATAGCTTGTACAAAGGGGAAGGTCGTAGGGGTTCATGGGAATTAGGGGAGCACGAAGGGTCTGTTGAAGGGTAGGGGTATTAGGTAATTTGGATGTTTGGTTTGAAAATTGATGGTTCCCTTCTTTGGAATTTATTTAGGAACTTTGAGTTATTACTTCGGAGAAGTAAACGATTGTAGATTTTAAATTCAGATAGTTAATAAAGATTATATTAGAACTTTTAATATATTCATATTTTTGAGAAAAGTTTAGCTAACATTAATAGCAATCTTGAATTATTAATTTTGTAGTGTTGATTATTTCTTATAGAATTTGGTAGTTGAAAAAATTCCAAATTGAAAAAGAGAAGATTAAATAAATAATATTTATTGTATAGTTCATACATAAAACTGACTTTGGATACAATACCATTAATTACAAGCTTATCCTCTGCATATCTGGTTAGCTGTCTTGTTGCAGTTGACCTAACCTGTATTTCAAATAATCTAAAATATATTCTTATTACCTTCACTCCTATATTTAAGGGTTTGAACCACCAACAAAAGTAGGGATTAAAAAAGTCTTTGTACATGCATTAATTATAATAATTTGTAATTACACATTTAAACAGAAAAATTGCAGAAAAGTTGAACTGCAATTAACGAACAATACGAACAATCGACTGAAGATGCCAGGAGACTATATACATATATGTATGCTTCGGCTATTGTCGGCTATTGTCGACTACTTTCGTCGCACATTCGTAAAGTTGCATTCGGGAATAGTCGGCTATATTCGGCAGTCCTACCGAAGTAGTCAATTCCATGTTTAAAGATTTAATTTTCTAATGAAAACATGGGTTAAAAAGACAAAGATTTATACATATATCGGTATTCTTCTTATCTCTGCGCCTAATAATATTTAAACATTTTAGTTTTTATCAAAAATAGGGCTTAAAAACAAAAATCTCTATATGTAAACACAACACTCGAAGTCGATAGGAAGAATTCCACGCAGTGATATACGACGTAGTTACGAAGTCACTCGCGTCACGGAGGGTAAAACTACACGTGGCGGAAGACGCGCGTGTATATATACTCTGACGCTGTTACAACGCGATTTCGCACATCGATCAGCAGCGTCAGGACACGAAGGTCGAGCCGACCGACAAGCCTTCGCTCGTAAATCAATTTCGAGGGCGCACTCGTGTGCGCGTCGATGCATTCCGTAATAGATTTCGACTAAACAGGTCAGAGAGATCCGGCGGGCCTGAAATTCGGTATAAACATGCCAGTCCCTCTAACGGTACAAAGCAACGCCGGCGAGATGTAACATCCATTTATGAATACGGACCCGATAATTGGAAGATGCTCCTCCAGGAAGAGAATACCCTTTCGACGCCCGTCGATTTTCGCGTTGAAAACGGCTGCCATGTTTGAGACGTGGGTCACACCATACTGGAACCTCTTGTGTATACAGGATGCATAATCGTTATTTCTTCTGGAATAATATTATTCAATTTGTGGTTAGTATATTTTAATATTCGTGGACATTAACTGCACAAATTTTGAAAGGACCTTTTTATTATATAATGTATGCTTCTTTTTTATGGTTTGTTTGACAGGTTCGGAATTTCGTTGCTTCCTGCGGTATATTACGCATTTTGAGGTTAGCTTGATGGTTTAGGATTTTATAATTTCTTCTTAAATAATATGCTGTATACGATTACTCGTGGAGTTTTATTGCAAATAGAGGTATTTTACTGTTCTTCGTTATTGATATGATAATTTCAGAATTATTGTTTAAAGATACAAAATATATTTATAGTCAGATATGCCGGACAGAGCGCTGTGTAATTAATGATGCAATTAAAAAAATATCTGTAGATCTAGGAATGATTGAAAAACATAAAACAAAATTTGTTATATGTGCTTCAGTCTGTAATATATTTATGTAATAATATTAAATTAAAGTTTCTTTTATATTTTCATTTGTTGGCATATAACACTTATTTTAATATACAATTATTAATCATTTTTACTCGCAATTAATATTGTTAGTAATACTAATTCATAAGATCAATAATTATAAATTATTGTAACTACTAAGATTAATTATAATAGATCTAAGAATTACAAATAATTCTTCTCTATACATTGTATTGAAGCTGTTTTCTTCTCAGTTGTATCATTCGCTATGGAACACCCTGTATAACACGTATGGAAAAGATTCAAGTGAAACTTCTGGCGCTCATCGAAAATGGAGAAGGCATCGTTCCAGCCAGGACTTTTCTCATTACGGATGTTGAATATATAATCTTCTACCCTATAGTTCATCCCTAGCTATTATTCAGACGGCTTAGCTTGCTTTTTCTTATTCTTCCCTCGCTTGTTATTCATTGCCGGCTGTATATAATCTAGTCTTACATTTATTATGACAAATAAATTAGCAACATTTAACCCTCTCATCCATCTACTTAAAAATTTACGCTAATCATATAACAAGTTATGAACCTGCACGTTTTTAACATACCTATTAAACAATTTATTCATGTACCGTAAAGTTACCAACCTAGAACCTTCATTAATCTAAAAACAAGCTTGGGTAGTGTGCACATAAAAAGTTTGAAAATATCCATTGTTTTTAATGGAAGTACCCGCTCTTATTTTTCAGTAGAATTATCAATGTATCGTCATCCTGTGCTTTTTTTATCGCAGTAAAGTACAAAAATAAAATAATATTTTTCACATCTTTTAAAGATCGCCTAATTTTATTCTTAATTTTAATTTAATTTGAATTTGCAATATCGAATAATAATCTTTTTAAAGACTTTAAAACAAGAGCAGATATAAAAGTAAATTAGAAATAGTGATTAACTGTAACTCATATTTAAAAAATATTTTTGAAACTATTTGTCATTTCATATTTATTTATTATAAATATTTCAAAAATATTAATTTTTGTTAAGCTTCATCAAATTGTTAAAAATCGTTGGATTTGTTAATCAAATTTATTTATCGAATTATACTTGATACGACATGTTGATAATCACTACCGATGGTTATGACACCTCTGAAATAGTAATACCAATGTCCATACGCATGATAATCCAAGCTTAGAAACACACGTAACGTGTCCATTCGTTCTAAGCGGTAAATATACTGTGAACGTTGAAATACGGCGAACGTCACTGGGCAATTGCAATTAAATTACCAAGGAAATTAGCCTGCGCTGTGGATAATGCTCTCGTGAACACGATGCGTTGCGTTGCGCCGACAAACTGACCCAGTCTTCACCTATATAGGGTGTTGCTGTATTTTTCACCGGGTGTTAACTGTCGTTCGTAAATCGTAAAACCCACACACATCATATAATTCATTGGCAGGTCTTAACTAACTTATCGCTAAATTTATAACCAACTTAACCTATCTTAATTTATACATATCTCGTTATAATAGTTGTCTGTCGGACATTTTCGAGGTTTACGAAGAACTTCAAAATATTTTTCGATGATGCAATAAACTTGATGAATAGTTTTAAAAAATTGTTAAATTATGTGGGGTAATGGAGTGGGTAAATTGGCAATGATATTAACTTAATAGCTGTCACAATTACACTACCAATCCACTTTAGTTAAAGTTTCGTTTTATCTCATTCGAAGACAAGTTGACAAATGAGCTGGTGACGCCATGTTGCAGCCTTTATATAGATAATGTCGGCTGCCGAACGAGAGCCGAAAACTCCCGATCATTACCGATTCTAGTAACACGTTCCTACAAAGTTTTACTAATTTATTCGCTTTTATTATACATTCACGTTTTGAACAATTCGTTATTAATGATAAATTTAGTAATTTATACGATTCTGTGTTAATTGATATGTTAAGTTATGACATCTACGTTAAAATATTCTTATTACAGATTAAAGGTGAGAGTATGGGTGTAAATAGTTTTATTATTTTTGAACATTAATTAAACAATAATTAGTGCAATAATTAGTTAATTATTAAGTTGATTAACAAATAGTATATTTGTAGCATCTGGTATTGTTCCTAACCTGGAATATTCGTAATTGGAATTATTTATTACACATCAAAATGGCGGCCATATCATTCAAAAATAATCGTTAAACAGTAGTAATATTAACCAAAATTCAAAACAAATACGTTGTTAACCAAAATTCTTTTTTTTTAAATATATTCAAACTAACCTTATTTAAGATTCGAAACTCAAGAACTATCATTTTATTCAAGAAATCACTCAAAAGACAAGATAATCTCCATCATATTAAACACAATTGAAACGTATTTTACATTTCTCAAAATAGTCTCCTTTTTTAAAAATTAAAGCTCAAAAGCTCATTCCATTCAAAGATCTCGTGCAGTACCCCTCAATACCGTTAGAAAACAAAGAGCCAAAAAGAAAGAAAGGGAAAAAATTTCACGTTGAAATTCAAATTACAGCTTCTCCCACTTTCGGAAAAATAATGACCGCGCGAGGAAGAAATATTCCCCGGCTTCCTGGCTCCGCGAAATTTTTCACCCGGCCGAACAGCAATAAAGCACACAGACGCGGTCCGCGCGGGACACACGGTATATACCGAAAGATTTACATTTTCCGTCCAGCGGAGGACAATGTTTTACGGGGAGGTATGACGGGGCTAAGCGGCCGTGCATCGAAACAATAGCGCGAGACGGTCGCATTTGCGCGGGATGCACACATATCGCTGCTGCAGTTTCGCGTTATTGTTAGCGCAAGGCACGGTGCATAAGTGCATGCGACGTTCAAGTTACGTGCAAGCGCCCTGTCTGGCCTCGTGTTCCCAGTCAGACGATGCACCTTCCGCGATAAAGCCGCGAGATTGCATGTTTCGTTGTCTTTCTTGCCCGTGATTGACGTTGGCTAGGTTGTTAAACGCGAACGATTTGCCTCTACACCTCGCGGTAATTTCTTCTTTAGAGGAGACTCCTGAGCTGCGGTGAGTCGTTGCTGGAGTGTGGGTCTTCGACTTCTTCAACAACTGCAATTACGATTAAAGTAGTAATTTCTTGCTGGGTCAAAAGTTTGTTGTAATTAGGTACACACGTAGTTACTTTTGGTTTGAATAGTTCCTTGGACTGTCGACAGCGGGTGAATAATTAGAGGTCTGATTTGTGGTATATACACCATGTGTGTACTTATGTACATGATGTAAATTTGAGTTCTTTTCTGTGGTGTTTCTGTATAGAATTTAAGGTTAGGTGATCTTCTTTTTAGTCATACCTCTTGATTTGTCTACTTTTATGCCTTTTGATAGGTTTTGCCAATTGAAGTCTAGGGTTAAAGCAAGTTCCTACGTTTTCTTTTATTGAGTTGATCAACTTGGAGAAGAATAAAATAGAAAGATTGTCATCACGAGTATAAAGTAGTATCTCTTGGTTTTGTCGAGTTTGTAAGTTGAAATAATCTTTGGTAATATTGGAAACTCGTAAAATTTATTCCCAATGGTCTACGATGCTACAGCCTGGAACTAAAGTCAGAGTTAAAATGAAATTATAATACCGGTAGAGCTTGTAGCCTGTTATAAGATAGAGGGAACTATACCCAGCGACTTCGATCTTCTTGCACGCGTCAGCTGCTCCTTTATTTGTCCAGGCAGAAAGAAGGATTTGCCCGTGCCGACAATGCTGCCACCTGGTGGCGTCTTATCAGCCTTTCCGCTTATGACGGATAGCTTTTTCTAAACAATTTCGTTTTCTTTTTCTCCTGATGGGGGAACTATTTCCCATGAGGCAGGCCATAGGGAATAGGAGGCGACGGCAGCGGAAGAAATAGGGGAATAATTTTTCAGGGAAGTTCGAACTCGCGAAGTAATGGCGCAAAACATGGGGAGCCGTATTTTCAGATATTCAATCGTTGAAATACGTTTCTGGTTTTCCCCTCGAACTTCGTATTTCCTTTTTCCACCGAGTGATTTTCACAATAACATTTTAGAATTTCTTTTCCGAGGTTAAGTTTGATCTTGTCCCTAGAAAGATCCCTAGAAAATATTTGTTGATATAATTATGGTAATAATTGTAATAATGGCAATAACAATGATGTAATAATGGTAAAGTAACAATGATAATGTAGTAATAATGATAATATTATAAATTAGCAAAGTTAAATTCTTACTGATCAATACTTTCATGTGCCTTCTAAATTATTTATGGGAACTTGAATGTCTAGTGTCTTTTACATAGTTCTTATTACAGGCATTTTACTATACATGCTTAATCTTCTGTAATCCTTGAAAGTTTGAAAGCTTAGAACTTGACGAGAAATCAATTTACCTGAATCGAAGAGGCACTTTTTAATAAATCTTACTTGCATTGGAAATTCGTTAAATGCGCCATTTTGTCGACTGAACAGTTATAGTACTACGCACACCGCCATTATTACTCATTGGAACAATACAGCCACGATAATATACAGTTGGATCATGCAAGTGGAACAAGTCGTACCTCTTTTCCGATTGCAATTAGAAAGAAACGTTAGAAAAGAGGGGACTGGTTCAAAGGGAACCACGTTTCCAGGACCGTATTTTCTTCGGGTGTGCAACGGTGCATGTGTGTTCTGCGGTTGCACTATTCTTTCAAATGGAAGCCTATGTTTTTCCTTCCGATACGTCAGATTCTCTGGTTATTTTATGAAGAAACGATATCGTTCTCGATACGAGCCATTTTATTTTTCCGTATTGCTGTTTAAGTATCGTCCATGTTAATATTTCGGTGAAGTTTAGGAGTGACGTTTGTTGGATTCGTGAGTACAATTTTCGATCAGATATTGCGAGTTACGAGCGTAAGTTATGTAAAGTACATTCGTTTCCTCGGTCGTTCCATTCAGTCGATGATGTGAAGATTACGTAGCCGTTACGTAAGCATGGGAATAGTACAGCGAGTGGATTTTAGCAACGATGGGAATACTACGCTCGTTTGATTTACTTGTTCCGCTGAATAGCTGGTATTGTTGAATAACTCGCGAAATTTGTTGGAAACTCAGTCTAATTGCCAAGTTAATCGCATTGACCCTCATTCTTGCGCTTTCTCGACGAGTGGGATATTATGAATTTTAATATAGGAAGAGCAGACGATGGAATTTATTATACTCGTCATAAATATACCCGAACTTCTCTCTTCTCGCAATATCGAATGCAGGAAAAAAGTGTAAAAATTGATTTACAACGAATCGCACGAATTTCGTCGAAGTGACGCAAAATGGTACAAAAAGCAATTCAGAATGCAGGAGTATATTCGCGGAAGATATTTTATTTAGGAAGCACATCGAAAAGAGGTCAGTGTGTTGAGAAAAATGGAAAGAAACGAATTAAAAAATGAACACAGTTTCACTGTGTAGCATACTATCTCAGAGAGGAAGTAAAGAAAAAGATATACGTGGAAAAAGATACTTGAAATATTCATACAGGACATTTGAATATCATGATATTTTCTGTGAACCGTGTAAAAGGAAGTAAAATCTAGAAAAACCGTATAAATGTTAGTTAAACGAGTGCTTAAAAAATAAAATAAAAAACAAAGAAAAGAACGTGTAAATATATATAAAGTTCGTTAAAAAATATTCTAAAGGTCGTCTAACGAGAGTAGCAGGTTCACGAGTTTTGTTGTAAATAATACAGAAGATACCTTAGAAATTAATTTCCTTTTAAGATACTATAGTCATTCATACATCAACTATTGTTGATTAATCAACTAAAATTACTGAACTTAAAAGGAATAGTCAATTCATGCTATTTTGAGAAGATAGTATAGTGAAGTATAATATCTACAAAAAGGGAATGTATCTGAAGAGTTGAATAAACAAAAATTTCCTAAATTTTTCGTCCCATTTTTCGTTCAACATCAGTACTCTCTCGCAGGATATTAAATTCCATCGATATTCCTGCTCCCCTTCACAACGTGAAGTCTCGAAAAACATTCATATCCCAGCTTTTATTTCCATTGCGATTAAACTTTTCCATTTAATAGCAAAAATGTTTCTGCTAATTTAAATCGCTTCAATTCCTCCAATTTTTCCTCCATTGAATTGCGAAAAATTATTATCATTGCACATTCTCATCGAATCAACGTGTTTCATTTTGTTCTTCTTTTCTACCCAGAACTTCTAACCTCCATCCGATATTCCTGTAAAATAAGTATGAAAATACTTATAGCAGGTGTCAAGAATTCGATAGAACCACTTTTCTTTCTACAGTAGAAATTCAAATTAAATTTTCCAAGTTTTCCGTATCACGAAACGTGTTTCACGTTCCAATTCGCTCGCGGAGTGATCAGAAATTCACACGGTGTTCTTTTTCTTCGGAAATAGTGTACTACGAAAATGATAAAAATGCGCGAAAATTTGTACTATCGAAATTAAAAGGAAAAAAGAAAGGAGGAAGAATAAATAAGAATGGATAAAAATACAGAGGACCGTTAACGACCAGGCATTTGCATAATGGCGGTTCCGTTCGCCGATTTATCGACAATTCTACTCTCCGCTGTACGATATGAATTTTAAAACAATCATATTCGAACTTTTATTCCCATCGGTTAGTTTCTTCCGTATAACGATACAGGCATGTTTACTTCTCTCAATCCTTTCAATTTTTCTCATTTCAATCGAGTAAACGATTGCTATTCTACATTCGCATTGAATAAATATTTTCTGCTTCTTACCAAAGGCGGCCATGTTGAATCTGCGATTCGGTATTCGCGCAGAATAAATATAAAGGCGAAGAATCCATCAAGAATTCAATGCAATAGCTTTTCTTTCGATGTTAGATATGTACAAATTGAATTTTTCCTTAAGATACAACAAAACCGAATGTTTCCTTGTCACGGAGCACGTATCTCGCATTCAAATTGCGCGCCAATAAAAGAACTACAAAGAAAAATTCAAGAATTAATAATAATGGATATATTTAAAATACGTAAGATATTATATCTGAATAATAGCATTGAATTAATAAAAAGAAAATAAAAGTTGAAAGACCTACTGTAATAGTCGAATAAAAAGCCAAAAAGAAAGAGTCGTAGATTACGGATAATAGCGAGACATTTGCATAATGGCTGTTCCGCTCGCCGATTGGCCAGGGGGTGCTGGAATTCGTTCTGTCGTCGAATTGCCAAAAGCGGGGAGCAAATAGAGGGCCCTCCGGTTACACGGCAATTCGTCATCCCTGACCAATTGATCCTTCTGCAGAATGCGTTTTCATAGAAACGGTGTCTGTTGGTTTTGCAGGTCGAGGCCGGTGACGTCATACTCAGGGTGAACGAAGTCGATGTCAACCGATTCAGTACTAAAGAAGGTAAGAAGACCGACCTGCTTTAGCTTCTCTCTCCATCTCTTTCTCGCGATATAATGCACATTCGACGGAGTGCACTCGTTCTTCCTCCCCACTCCTGGCCACTTCTTCTTCCCCCTTCCATCTCCTGCCCTCTTGCGCCACTGTTGAAAAGTATCACCTTTTTATCCACGACACGGCGTATCGAACGCTCGCAGGATATATTCTTGTGTGTTTGATCGTGACGATTTAGCAATCGAAGGAAGCTGCTTTTTCTTTTTAAGAATCAAGCCAGTTAATTTATACGTGAAATGAAATTATTCAGCGAGTCAGACCGATCGATTTCACTTTTCATGAATTTTTCTGATATTAATAAGCACGATTTATGATTAATGCTTAACCCTCGGCTACTGACGCGAACTCTGGCGGAGAGAGTGGATTCTACGTGATACATTCTCCCGCGTGGTTGATTTCGTTTCTTCCTAGAACGCAATCAAGAACTTTTCGATTCATCTCGTATGAATTGTATTTTTTCTGTATAAGAATTGATGTTAATAATTATTAATAGTGATTTTATGTTAAGTACGTAATAAGCTCAGTATTTACTTGAGTGCCTAGGAAATAAGTGTTGGTAGTTGAGTTAACCTCTCTTATAATAAATATCTCGTGGAAATGATCGGTTTGGTTTCTACGTAGTTTGATTGTAATCTTGGTTGTTGGTAGTTTTTGGCAGAGATTTCAAGGCAGATTGCATCTGTAATGCTTGAAATGATATTCTATGACTCAGAATTGAGAGAATTAATTTGTATCAAGAATTGTGACCTTGTTTTGGTGGTTATTCGTGTCAGAGTTGTTAAAACAAGTTATATATATGTATTTGTGAGCTTGTAATGACACTTTATGATCAAATAACTTCAGTTTATTTTTTAGTATCTTTTTTTCCTATTGTTACTATCATTTGTATTATTAAAGGAAATTTTCTGACCGATAATTAATAATTTATGAAAAGTTATTTTTTGTAAAAATGAATTTATAATTGTTTGATGAAATTGTGTGTTTAAAATAATTAGTTTTTACGCGGAACGTGACATCTAATCATTATCTTTATTTTTAAATTTTAATCATAAGAGCGTAATTGCAAAGATAACATTAAGAAATTGACTTGTAATAAAAGTATGAGTAAGTTGTTTTCCATTTAGCAAAATTTAAAAAGCTTGTTATATACTTCTTTGATCTTATCTGTGTATCTATGTTTTGTTCGATTAAAACTTAAAATGTGTCACGATTTTAAGGTAATTTCCACATTTCTTAGAAATATTGCATCATTGTCTTCACTCATGATAATCACACGATGTAATTTCAAATCTTGAATTATATAAATGAAAAATTTTCCAATTCAAATTGAAATAAAATTCCATTAAAATTCAGATTAAAATAAAATATGAAATTCAAATTCAATCACAGATCCTACCTGATCTCAAATTTAAATGTATATTTGAAACTAGATTCAAAGTAATTCACCGTCCAAAAATTCATTAAGCGCAGTATAATATCCCATTTGTTGTGAGATAGCCATATCATATGCAGAACCATAAATAACAAATACCTGCTCCCCCCTTCCAATCCCCGAAATTCACAGTCAGAAATTCCATTACTCTCGCAGAACTGAACCACAACTCCCCCTGTCGAGCTTTCACCGTAACGAAATTCTCTCACGCAGATACGAGAGCTTCGAAGGTCAACGCGATTAACTTTCTCGTAATTGCCACATCCCGAATGGCCAACGAATTACGATCGTGAGAAAGAAAAGAAGAAAACGAGATCGATCGAGTGAAAGTCGGTCCAGCGGTTTTTATCCCTCGATTGTTCTCTTCTCGCGAAGGTCAATGGAACTCTCGATCGAGCATGAAAAATTCTCGATGGTTCGACTCGTAAAGTAACGGGAAAACGCTGTGTTTCCTGGCGGGAAGATGCACGATTCTCGCTTCGCGGCGTGTTTCGCCGGTAGATGGCAATAACTTCGCGAGGAACGGCCAGTTTATAGGGATTTATTGGCGCGCCTATCGACCGACTGGATTTTCCATAAAACAGGCAGAGGGCGCGGGTGGTAAATTTATATGGCGATTTCCGGCGGAAGTCGCATGACAGAAGGTTCTATAGAATTCATTCGGGCGTACGAGAAATCGAATGTTCGTAGATGAGAAAGGGGGCACCATAGTTACTCTTACGCGTGGAATTTTTCTGATCGAATTTCACGTCGGTTTTGTTCCATTGTGTTACGGACGCCTTTGCTCGCTGTGCTTTGAATTTCGAGATTGAAAGGAATTTTTTACACACTGTGATATTAGTTTTAGAGATGAACTCTGTTCGAAACATTTGGAAATAGTTATTCTTCTATCATCAGTTTTTCGAATATACGTTGATCCCGTGTCTCTGCATTTCAAGATATATATCTCAAGAGGTATTTATTTATTTATTCGACGAATAAAATAAAATATTCTTTTGTTTTTATAAGAATATAGAATTGCTTCGAAGTTATAAAATTATAAAATATAATATTAAGGTCAAGAAGTGTTTCCGTGTTGAAATTCGAAACATCACGATCTTCGTTTCGTTCTGGTCGCGTTTTGTCCGCTCGGTTCACGCATTTTTATATCTTCTTTTTTGGCTTGTATTAAAATTCGCGAAAAAACTTCTGACGTAGTAATGGTCATAGAAATCGAATTGGATAACACGAAGGAAAATCGTATACGTAAGTGAACAATCCGTTTCCTTCAGATTAGTCAACGACCAATTCAGAGGTTATGTTGATCGCGTTTAGCTTAACCTACTAATCTGTCAATTCAGTCAGCCCATCCATGTCATATTTATTCCTGGTAATGTTCGAGATTCCAGTAATTAATATCAATTAAACACAACAGAGATTAGATTAACTTCGATTAATCGTAAATTTTAATTTTACTCTTACTTTTTTTACCTCGTTAATGTAGCTATTAATAAAATTTAATTTCAATTGAATTGACTTATATAAAATAGTAATAATAATTTAATTCTTCAATGTTAATCGAGTGGAATTAGATAAGATATAAAAATAAAAATATATTATTGTGAAAACCAATAAGGACATTATTATAGTGATGTATAGGATTCTCAAAAATTTTTTTGTGTTCGTTTTATTCTACATATTTTTGACTCGGGATTTATGTTATTATAGTAAATTCTTCTTTCCCCATAATTCTCATATATTATCTTCTTATTTGGTTGATTTTCTAACCTCGAAATCTTGAAACTGAAAAAGCTTTCTTATTCTGATAATTCCAACTTTGACATTCCTTCTTGTAATTTAAAATTCTCTGTTCTTCATTCGTAAGAATTCACTTTTGAAACCAATATTCGTCAAAAAAAACACACGAGTCTACATTCCACTGTTTCGAATAAAAAAAAAAAGTAATTAAGTCTCTTTAAAAGAATAGAATCAAAAGATCCAATAAACGAAACTTTCATGATTAATCATTCGTCTGACACATCCCTGAACAAGAAGAAAGCAAAGTTAAACGAGAAACCGTAGAAGAAATTTCATTCGAGCCATTCGCGCGACTGAGGGTTGAGTCGAACGAGATTACGAACGAGTCGGGTTCAAAGTTACAGGTAATTTCGAGTAAGAATCGAGTTAAGAGCAGTGGATCACTTCGGATGAAAGGGAATGGACGCACAGGAAGGAAGTTTCGCTCATAAGCAACGGAGTTTCACCCGAGTTCCCTTTTTCTTCTCTTTTCTTCCCGCTTTTTCTTCTTCCGACTTCGTCCGACGGATGTCGCGTTCATCGAGGTGATGGCGCTGCGAATTTGATACATCTGGGTTAGACGACGGCGAGGTGGGCCATTAGCGGCCATTTTACGATGACGCAGGTCTGAATTCGCGCCGTGCACGTGAAATGGGACACTTGATTGACTGTATTACCGGTGGCTCGCGAGCACCGGTGCATCAAACGAAATGACCCTTGGTTAATTTTATATCGACGATGCAGTTACCTTCAGCCGCCGTACATTTTGGGGCCCAGTCACGGAGTAATACGGAGAATTGAAATTTTTTTTGGAAGTAGTTTTATTCTGCCGTTTAGCGCTTGATTGGTTAGTTGGATAGTTGAGTATGAAAATAATGGATTGAAGTGTGCGCTTCGAGATTAAATTGCTCTCTTTTATCTTTTTTTAAAATTGATCATTATTGTCATCATTATTTATTGTTCAATGCGTCTATTATTAGGCGCACAGATGTTTTTCATTAATGCAATACATGTAGAAGTAGTAATATTAGATGTAGAAATTATTCTTTTCGGGATTGACTAAGTGTGTTACAAGTTATAGGTTAACTTCTATCTTCTGTTCAGCTATTATTAATATTTAATTTTTAGTATAAGTGCTACTAAGTGAGAAGATACTATTCATTAATTTGATAAATATAATGGAATTAAAATAGGTAAAATATGATAATGTAAGTGACACGAATTAGGCAAGTGACCAAACCTAACCTATATCTAACTTCTTCTACCATCTTCTTTCACTCTAAACGCAATTCGTAGGAAACGTGATCTTATTGTTACTATCCAAACCTATCCTAAACCTGACTATACTCAACTGCTACTGTGTGCTCCTAGTAACAGGCCTCCTATAGTCGCATTACTGTTACTAAAGCTATATACCTTATAGGAACCACTCCTCACTCTATCATCAACCGCTTTGCATTTGATATTTCGAATGCTTATGCGATGTAGACACACATATCTATAGTCACATCGTCGACTGTAGCCATGATTCGTTATTATATTCGGCCATTGCAACCGCACGTTACCATTTCCACGTAACCCCTCCTAAATATTCCGAATCGCTCGTCGGGAGTCGAAACGCTTGTACTTTTAGGCTCGAATGGTTTTACGATCGCTGGAAATCGCTCGGATCAGGCTTGTACCATCGTGATCGTTTCGCGAGGCACAAGGAACATGGATGAAATCGTTTGGTCGAGCGTGAAGCGTCCGAGGCAGCGCAATATCGGCCACCCCGTATTTCCTCTGGCTCTCGTTTAATTTGACAAGCTGACATCGCGGACAGACACGAGGCGATATTTCAGTCCCGTGATCCGTGAAGCGTTCGCGTCTGCTCGACTCGGCTCAGCGCGTTTGCGTTTCGCGGGTATAATTGGTAAACTTGGCCGGTCGCTTGTCCGGAAATGGGATGGTGGGGCGGGTGTTTAGTCCTGCGGGACGTTCGTGCAGATGGACGTAAGTTTGTCCAAGACCCTCTGGGAATCGGGGAAATTTGTTTCCCGGTGCTTCGAAGCTTCGAATCCTCTTTCGATCGATATCGAGATCGACGATTGGTCATGATTTTGTTATATAGCAAAATGGTGGTTTGGTATTAGTCGTATATGATCGTTACGGTGGTCAATCATATAGAACTCGAAGAGAATACATCAGAAATCATACAGAACTCGAAGAGAACACAGCTAAACAGAACTCAGAAGTCAGAATGCATATAGAATGCATCAGAACACAGACATAACGCAATATCACTTAGTATAACGCATACACATCGCATTCGAAATCATAACAACTACCAATGTGATAAAGTATATACAAATACAAAATTATTAATCATTTATTGCATACCCAAGGTGTTCAATATCTTAATTGGTAGAATACACTGAGAGCAGGTATCCACAATGAGAATCCTCAGCTGGTTTCGTACAACAATGATTTCTTGTCGATTATAGTGATTTTGGAATACTCGACAAAGATCCTCTTTCTTCCTTATAGGGCTAGAATAATCCGAAATAATTTTTCCTACGACCCCCAACCGAAGAAAGAGGGCCACGAGATCTACCGGGTTAAGACTCGAAGACACCCGGTCCTCGAGAGACGTTCGGTAGAGTATTGCAGAAGCAAAGGGTTCACACAGACTCAACGTTTAATTAAACCAACCGTCTCGGCCCGCCATCTTAATCGCGCAAGGCACACATTCCCGCGGCTCTCATCCCTCGAACTCATCCCTCAGCCTATCCCATTAACGCGTCGAGTTAAATCTTCCATTTTGCCCGCCTTAAAACCGTGTTTCGCGAGGGAACGGTTAACCAGCCTCCAAAATTGCGACCCAGAACCATCCTTTTCGTCAGGAGGAGCTCGTTTCCCTCGTTAATCCAAGCACGATGGCGACCACCCTCTTCGAGGCCTAGAACGTCCACGGGTTCCTCTCGCAAACGACATCACGGTCTAGCCAACCCTTTCACCCTCCATTTTTTCCTCCGTTCCCTTCTTATTTTTCGTTCCTATCTTCTTCTTCCTCCTTTATTTTTCGCTACGTTTGCCGTCCTGCGACCCTTTGCCCAGCGTCTTTTCTGACGGAGTTCCGTCGTTTTGTGTTTCAGTGCTGAAATGTCTGCGGCTCTCGTCGGACCCCGTCACCCTGAAACTGCGAAGGGGTAAGTGAAGTGCGTCTACAAATTCTTTTATTCGCGAGAAGAACCACGTTCAGCCGGCTATAAGCCGGGCTATTGAGCCGTTGACGAGGAAAAAGGGTTTCACGGGCTCGCCCGACTGCCTTTTTTCGAATTCTCATCGTAGAATATCGGCAGTTTGGGGATGATTATTGGGCGGCGAGACCTTTTTCGGGTCGCGTGGGTCACTCCCGCCGTGATTCTGGGGGCTAATTGGGCAGGGGTGTCTAATGAGGGGTGGCGAGGTAGGCTGGATAGTGATTTGTCCGTGCGATTATTTTTCGTGTCTTTTATTTCTCCTTTTTACTCGATCTGCCACAGGATACTTTTAGATTTCGGTTTTCGTATTTCCGAGTCGATATGTTTGGATAGTTTTGTTACCATTTTCGTGACCATATAATTATTTATAGGGTGGATATAGTTGGATTGGGATTAAATTTGAGAAAGTAATTGTTTACGACTTTGTGTATATTTTTCAATCTTTATATTTAATAATAAAGAGTTATTTTTAATAGAAAATCAAAGCAAAAATAAGTAGTCCAAATTAAGAAACTTTTGTATTAAAGATAATTAATATTTATTAACACTTTATCTATGGATAACGCCATTTAGTGTCAAATTGAATACTGCCATAGGAAACCAACGTTATGACCCCATAGATAAAATGTTAAAGGACTGTTCAACAAAAAATTCAGGTAAAAATAAAACAAAAAAGAGAATTATTTTCAACAAAATATTGAAACAATAGCAAAAGGAAAAGAATTATTTTCAATAAAGAATTGAGGCAAAAATAAAAACAATGGAATTATTTTCAACAAAAAATCAAGACAAGAAAACTTAAAAAAAATTTTTAAAAAGAATTATTTTCCATAGATAATCAAGATAGAATCTCAAAGTTCAAACTTTGAAAAGTATAAGGATTTAAAAGCGAAAACCCAAAGCAAAAATAGATAATCCGAATTACGTCTAGTTTTAGCATCAATGGTAATGATAATGAACGGAATTTATGCACCAAAGAAAGCAGACGCGCGACAGTGAGGGTAGCAAGATTAGTCTTTGACTCTCAATGCTGTAGACATAGTTCGAAATAAGATTTTGCTCGTTATAATCGCGAAACGGGGTTAATCTTCTCTGCTGATGTACGAGTTCCCAGTTCAACGCCAAATATCCCTCAGCTGCTGTACAGGGAATTGCCTGGATGTTAAACTCGTTGTTTCCCCGATGAAAATTTCAATAGAGCTTTTGCAGTGGGGTCTCGATTAAACGGGAAATCGCTAAAATCGCAAAAATCTAGGATTTTTAACCCGCCTGCAACGTCAATAAGGATTCTTCTACAGATTAGAACAAGTCTGAAAGATAACGTAATTAAAACTCGTCGGTGTTATCTGGTTAAAAATTTTAGTGACGCTGCATCATTGATAGATCCCTGAGCTTATCCATGGAAGCTCAAAGATAGTGATTAATTGATCAAGTTTGGAAAAATTATTACCTCGTGATAAAATTCGGATTGTTTAATTAGAGAGAAGTTTGATTAATTATTTTTCCTCGTTCGGGAATTTTTTTAATTTTCGAGGATTGATAATTGGGGTGGGTAATAGTGTATATTGGAGACAATGGTAATGGATGAAATTAAAATTGCAATAAATTATTGGGTGTAAATATACAGGGTGTAAATATCTCTATGATTTATTGTGCATTGGAAACATGCAGTAGTAGGGGATGCAATCGTGATTATATTGAAATTTCAATGAATTTTAAATACATTTTTCGTATGAACTAGAGGTGGGTCTGAATTTAATTTTCAATTAGGTTGGAAATGAATAATTCAGGTAAAATCACTTCTATGATTTACCGTATATCAAAGACGTACAATAATAATGGATCATAATTATATTGAAATTCTAACTATAAATAGTTTTCTTATGAACTGCGGGCGGGTTTGAAATGTATTTTTTCAGTCTTGAAATTTCGTATGATTTTTAAATTTATATTCTCTTCATTAGAGAATCATATACAGTAATTCGTGTTATTTTTAGAAATGGGGAAAAATTCTTGAGTTTCATAGGGTTTCGATATATCTCGAAAAACCAGTCTCTGATATTAACCAATTTGGTCTAGGTTTACGGAACTCGAAACTTTCCCGAGTTCTTCATCTTGAAGGATTTCGACATCTCGAAAAATACTCGATATTACCCAATATAATCTCCAATATCAACCAATTTCGACTAGGCTTGGGAAACTCAAAACATTTCTGGCTTTAAAGAGATCTTGATATTTTAACATCTCAAAAATTCCAATCCTAATCTTCACTGCAGTGATGAAAGATTAATCGACTTAACCTCAAAGTAGTATCTTCGAATCTCATATTATATACTCCCATAAGATATTGCTTTTGGTATTTTAATATCTCAAAAATTCCAACTCTAATCTTTACTACACTGATAAGAGATTAATTGACTTAACCTCAAAATAGTATCTTCGAATCTCATATTATATACTCCCATAAGATATTGCTTTTGGTATTTTAATGTCTCAAAAATTCCAACCCTAATCTTCACTACATTCATAAGAGATTAATTGACTTAACCTCAAAATAGTGTCTTCGAATCTGAAATTATATACACCCATAAGACATTACTTTTGATATCTTAACATCTCAATATTCCCAACTCTAACCTTCACCACGTTTGGTAAGAAATGAATTAACTTAACCTCAAAGTAGTGTCTTCGCATCTCATATTATATACACCCATAAGACATTACTTTTGATATCTTAACATCTCAATATTCCCAACTCTAACCTTCACCACACTGGTAACAAAATAAATTAACTTAACCTCAAAATAGTGTCTTCGAATCTCATATAATATATTCCCATACGACATTACCCTTGACATTTTAACATCTCAATATTCCCGACTTTAATCTTCACTACGTCTAGCAAATAAATTGCTTTAACTTCAAAATAGTGTCTTCGAATCGCATACGACATTACTTTTGACATTTTAAAATCTCAAGATTTCCAACTCTAACCTTCACCACGTCTGGCAAGAAATGAATCAACTTAACCTCAAAGTAACATCTTCGAATTTGATATGAAATGCTCGCGTGAGACTGGCATAGCAATTTACGTTCGATTCTTAGGACCTCGAAGCTCCCTTATGTTTTATCGTTTGGAGAAACCTCCGTCGCGATATTAACCAATCAATCGACTTACGTAACGGTCGCCATTCGCGAGATCCTCTACGCGGGTGAAAGTAGCGGTGGTGGGGGTAAGTCGAAAGAAATATCGAGAGAGCGCGTTCTCCGCAGCTCTCGCGTTCCATCGATAAGCGTAATCGGCACTGCGTGGGCGATGGACTTCTTGGCCGGTTTTCCCGATCGCCTGGAATCTGAGGAGCGTATCGTATAACGGACACAGGTCCACTCGCGCATTCCTACTGGATGGATCCGCGCAGTCGGGACTGCGCTTGGAATGCAGGGAAGAGTAACGTGTTTGGCCTGCTGGCCAGTTCTCTCCGCTGAATGCAATGCAGGAATTTTATAGCCGAAACTACCTTAATTTTTGGAGGTTGGAATTATAATTTAAAAGCAGGTTCCCCGAATGCTATCGATTTTCTTCTGTTTAGTATTAAACCCACCGCGACCATAATGACTGTCTCTCGACGATTTTTGATTAAAAATTACGTATTCGGTCTTATTACTTTAACTTCGTGATTGTTCTTGGAATATATATAGGGTGGACCACTTGACATGTATAGTTGAGTAATATAGTCAATGTAACAATAGTCAATTGTTACTACCTTCGCGTTATTCTTTCACATCCTGTTATTTGAAATAATTTTTTTATTATTTTTACAATAATTAAATAAATGGTCCACCCTATATATGATACATTTTTTCATTATTTTAATTTTCCATTATCTTCTTTTGTTACATTTTCTTTTTTTACTTTTTTGGTGGGTTTGATATTAAAAAGGGAGGGGAGGGTTATGGTTAATCATGATTTTGATTGTAGCATAATTGGATAGTTTGATGAACTGATTTTAATGTTTGGAAAAAGGGGGGAGAATTTGAATAAAATTTTCAAATCTTTGGGAACTATTGATTAATAATGTTAAGGACTGGATGGACAATTAGGTTTGGAGGATGGTGTAAATTTTGAATAATGAATGCTTTATCTAATATTTTATTGCCATATGATTGTGAAGAATATTTCACCTGTATAGGCACCAATGATACCATTAAATGATACTATATTTTCTATATAGCAATAGTGTAAGTATTAAAGGTGTCAGATTACAGAATGGTGTATTGAGTAGCTTGATTTAGCGTGTTCTTAATGTTATTTGGTAGAAATGAGGAAGACTCAACTAACATTTTTAAATGTTAACTTCAGGCTTACCTGCAAAGTTGATTATGTAACAAATAAATTGATTTACAATTATACAATTCAATTCTGCATTTCAATTCAGTCCAGGATCATCTTTTATACAATTAGGTGATCAGTCCAGTTCTTATCAATCCAACGATTCTACGAATTGTAATTTTATTTAATATAAATATAATATAAATAATAATAATAAATAAAAATAAATATAACGTAAATATAATATAAATAATATTTAATTTAATATTTAAATATTATTAACGATATTAACAAAGGTGACAAAATGCAAGCATAATTTTTAGTCACTTTGGATAATTAATTAATATGCAACGAATTCGTGTTAACAAATTATTATTTAATTGAATCTCATTAGCCAATCTACTTGTAAAATGAGATTTCGAAAGATGTCACTGCGCAATTCGAGAAACGAGAATATTTACTGCAACATATTTGATCCAATTTAGCCATCGCATTCCCACCAAATTATTCTGCAGCTTCTATCAACCGGAACACCAATGTTATTTCCATCGAGTCACTCCACCTAAGTTTGCCCTTCAGCATTCTATTCCTATCCTCTATCGCATAACTTCAATGCCGTTATCAAGTTCTATATCATCATTAGTTATCAGAATAATCCAACACTTTTTCCAAAACCACATCTGGATTTCAAAATTTACTAAAATCTTATTAATATCAATTTCCATAACAAAAATCCACATCAAAAATTATTATTATCAATTTCACTGATTCTTCAAGGAAGAAGGAAAATATTCTACCATCTCCAATTATTTGCCTTTAAAAATTTGGATTTTGAATTTTTCTTGTGGAAGGGTGAATTTTTATTTCACCATAATTCAACAAATACCCTATTTGTTATAACACAATGGTGCGAGTTTTACTTCTATTACAATAATAAATAGCTCAAAAAAATTAACAAAGCTTTTAAATACAAACCCTTTAATCTTCAGACTGTAATTTACCACTACAAAAATTACCCCTTCCATTACCCACGATTTTAGCACCAAATTAATTAATTAAAAATCGTCACTTTTCGACAAACAGTCACATAAAACAAATTATAAATACCTTCTCAAATTACAATTTCAACATTCTCACCTTTCTATCATACTCTCGTTTCACTGCTTCCATCCTCGAGGCGCCACCCCTCGCAATTACCATCTCGTCCCATTCCCTTTAATCAACGCGCTCCATAAATTAAATTAATATTTATCGAACGGAATTGCATTTGGAATTACGTTCGGCGTCCCTTTTTCCAGCCTTTCTCCCTCGTTTCCCTTTCTTTCTCCCGGTTTTTGCAACGGGCAATTTGTATCGGGATTAAACGGTGTTAAGTACACAGACAAGGCGATACAGGCGGGCAGCTGGCCACGTTGCGTGAGTAGAATCATTGTGTAAACTTGCCAGGGGGGGCCCAGATACGATGTTACCTCACTGAACCGTCGTGTTTAGCCGATTTACACCGGATTATCGTTATCAGTGCACGCGCACCTTGAATTCATTCGATGCATAGGTAGGTCCTGGCCAGCAGAGCTGTCCCGAACTAATGAAGTCCGCGTTGAACAACCTGATGGCCGTGTTGAATGATTGCCCCGTCCATTCAGAGCGCGACAGGGAAAGCCTCTTTGATAACCTAATCTAAATACGAGCACGGAATGGGCACAGAGGGTAGAGGGGAATTCCTTTGAGAGAGGCAGATGCTAGCTCGATTCGGATTGCGGGGAATGTTTCGGGAAATTTTAATACGGAGATTGGGTCGGAGAAATTTTTGGGTTCCGACGGATCTGGATTTGGGATAGGTCGTTTAATTTGTTCGTTAAATTCGTTGAATTTGTTCAGGAAGGATGAATTGGATTTCACGAAGTTTCAGAACTTTTAGTTTACTTCGCTAGAATTTTTTCGATAATTAAGAGATTCGGGTGAAGTTTATGTTAGGTTAGGTTGTTTAAATTCATCGACGAATTCCGTCGAGAGGGTTGGATAACATTTGGATTGGAAGTTCAGGAGATAAAGTTTGGGGGAATTTTAGTACAAAGATTTAGTTTACTCTGGTAACATTTTTGGGTAATTAAGGAGTCCGAGTAAAGGAGGTTAGGTTATTTAATTTACGGATTTGAACTTGATTCAAGAAAGAGGTTAATTTAAGAAGTAATAATATATAATTTAAGTAGAAATTTGAATTTCAATAGTTTTGGACTTCAATTTATTAAGAAAAATTTATATTTAAATTTATTTAAATTGGGATATGTTTGTTGGATGAATTTGCATAAATTTAAATATAAATGGAGATGAAGTCTTTTAGAGTCAAGTTCTCATCCAACCTGATAGGTACTTGCAAGTAGTCAATTTAGTATTATTTAACCAACCAGAATATTATTTCCCATATTTAAAAAATGTTAAAAATTGATTTCTTTAAACCGGTTTACAAGAATACCTTATGAAGGAAAGAAATGGTCATAATGGCGCCATTGGAAAATTCAAGTGCAAACGTCCAACGCACGTAATATCGCTCGCTGGTGTAGTTAACATATTATTGATTGTCGGTTTGCTAATCGGCTTCCCCCTGGCAGCGTTCACTGACCGAACGTCTGTTAATTGGCTTTTCTCACTTGTGTACGAAAGGGATTCGCGGCGTCGTGCCGTGGAAAGCGACGTATCGATTTATAAGCTGCATTAAACTCGAACGAGCTCCGTATCAGTTAATTTAGTCTTGGATGTAAAAATGAGCGAGAGAAAAGTCCAGAAACGAGATCCAGCTCTGGCAATTCAGTGGAAAACGCATGCGCGATCGAGATAACCGTCGCGAAATGATCGTACGCCATAAATTAACTGACGTTTAATGGAAAATTGCAGTCGTTGAAAATTACAGGCTAGTTCCCCTTCCAGAAATTATAGTAATCGGAAAAATTGCTTAATAACTTCCATAATGAGCAACGGAACACGCGCGAAATTAAAATTGCCCTGTCGTAGGTAAAACAGTGTAGTGTCTGATTAATAGTGCAATTACCGAAGGAAAGTAGCTTTAGATATCGATCAGTGATTAATATTTGTGCTTTTCAACGCTTGGTTGCGCTGTCGTTTGGTTAGGAACGATCGGGATAATTTAGGTTAGATTGAGGTTAGGTGGTTTATTTATGATGTATTTTATTTTATTCTTTGTCCAAGTGTGGTTAAAATGTATTTTAGAATACTATAAATGAACTCGATTGTTTGAAATAGAGAGTAGAAAATTAAATGAACTGTTCTAAAATTATATAATCTGTTCTTAAATTTCCGTTCAAAGTTTTTATCCAGAATATTAATAAGAATTCAGAATATTAATCGAAGTTAAATATTCTAAAATTAATCATTCTGATACGAACTACGTTCAACATGTTACTCATAAGTGGTTTATCCAATACGAATATTACACGAAGGATAACTGTTTCTCAGTAATTAATCAGAAATGTATCTACAATTGTTTATATGTATTTACTAAGTTCTCTATTCTCCATCTCTAAGTCTCTTATCGTGATGAATTCCATTGTACGAGACTCAGCTCGCAAGAAAGCCTCGTTACTTATGGGATTATTCCACTGACATAACCTAACATTACCACGGTTCAATTTTAAATACATTTCCTATAACGAATAACATTTCTTTTAATCACCACACTAGACAAAATTACAACTATTCGATGAAATTTTAGAGTAACCACGCGATAACTAAATTAGATTCTTCGTCTTAAACCGTAAAAACTTTCTTTAAAATAATCGGCGAAACGTGGTGGAAGAAAATGACAGTTACAAAAGTTGCATCTTTAAGAAGTTACCGACCTGGTTTCACAGCGTTGCGTTGTCGATGAATCAAGTCGGGAACACACGCATAGTAGCGGAAGAAGTTCAGTGTACCGCTAATAGATGGAGCCTATCTCGTGCTTCTAAAAGACAGGCTAATTGCAGCGTGTCGCGCTGTTGATTAATGACTCACTGTGGCTAGGTAATCTAATGACAAAATGCCAGATTCGACTCGGTTCTTCTTCTTCCTTCTTTTTTTTTTCCTTTTTTTTATTTTCTCTGCGATTCTCTCTACGGTTACGAGTCGTCTTTGCTATACTCTCCGCAGTCTCCCGACACGCGCTAATCGCGCGGGTTAGCTCGTGACAGTTTAATCCTCCCCGAGGAAATTGAACGATGCCGCAAAGCGGAAAGAAAAATTGTCGGTTAAAGCTTTGAGAATAGGGCTGAATGCACGATCGTTCTTTCTTATTAGAGGTGGATTTAATTCCTCGAGCGATGTTAATTGATAATTGTTGCGTATTGAGGTTATCGTGCAGTTAGAAATAAGGAGAAAAAAATTGGGCTGTGGTGGGGATAGTGAAGGTCAGTGAAAGCCTCCATGTTTCGTCAGTTCATTGTTTGATGCATCTGTATGTAGACGGGATAATATTTTAGAATATTAAACATTGGAATTTAGAAATTCATATTTAAAAATATTTTATTAGTTTCGTAACTAACGAATTATTTTTATTTGAATGGATTATTACAGCACTAGATACACAGCGTGCAAACGTGACAAATAAATAAGAATCCATTCTCTGCATAAATTTTTAAGGTTAGAATAATTGAAATCTTTTATTTACAAATGTGAAATGTTATTTACAAAGAAACAATGATAAATTAATGTTGATATGTATTTTGTATTATTGGATATTTCATCTTTTATGTATCCAATAATGCAAAATATACGTCAACATTAATTTACCATGATTTCTTTGTAAATTCTAAATTTTAATTTAATTTGTATATGTAAAATTAATTTAATTATAATTTGTAAATTGTAATTTTATTCACTGTCATAAAATTAGGTATGTCATTGATTCCTTATGAAAGATAGACAGGGGTATCAACTGCTTAATTGGAAGTTTAGAATTGTAACAGTCATAATAGACCTCTGGATGTCAGCTGAGATGTGGATTGGAACAATCTACTGTATTGAGCAAGTCCCAGTTCTCCCTGATGACGCAAATGTATCCTAAATCAATTATGTCCCATGAATGAGACGCATATCATCTAAATTGATTAGAACATCAAGACCTGGCACAATATATCAATAGAAATTGAATGCTAACAAGAAGAAGAAGAGCAAACCTAATACTTATTACAAGGAACATATAATATAATCAAAATAAATTCTCATGGTTCATTACAATTTTTCACTATGATTTATAAAGGTACCATCATTATGAAGCTATCGACTCTTTCTTAGTCATCATATTTAAGTAAAAATACACCATAGCAATGGATATTTTGAGACACAAAATATAAGTTTTGAGGATCCAAAACTTTCCTATCTTTTAAAAATTAATATCTACAAAATTTTGTTAACATTTCGGTTTTTAAAGTGAGAAATACTTCTTTTAGGAGACAAAATGGTGACTAAAGGTTGTTGAACAATCAGAACCAAAATCAACATTTCATTCCAAAAATTTTAAGAAACACTTCCAATTCCAAAAGCTTCCAAACCATACAATCCTTCATCAAACTCACATTTCAACTCAGAAAACCACCTTTCAGTCGCTCTTATTCCCCCCGAACCCCATAACACCTTCACCAACGTCCAACAACCATAACCTCCAATCATCCCGCCTGAATTTAATAACACCCCATGGACGTCCAAGAAGAAGGTTCTAAACGTCAACATAAACTACCAAGAGGAATTTTAGACGGTCACCAGGTCTGCGAACATACGTAGGCCATTCCTACGTCAGCTGGTGACTGAACTCCGCTGGTCTAATGATAGAACTCGGTGCACGCGCATATAGTCGCTCTTGAACCTGATCGTAATAATAGAATTACGCGATAATAACCGATAGGAAACGCGATCGTGCGTCTGCACGACGCTTTTAAACGCTGTGTCTGCACACCGTGGCGACGCCAGCTGTTCCTCGCTCACGCGTTCCTCCGCGTCGCGGCGCAGGCAGGAGAGGGTGAAAAATGAATATACATACATGGGAAAGAGAGGAGAAGAAAAAGGGAAAATAGGGAGAACGTCGAGAGCAGGTAATTAAGCGCACGAGCCAACGATCAAACGACGCGTTCGGTTAACAAACGATTTTCTATCAGAGTGGCTCGTTGATTACTCACGGTCTGCGGGAAGACGATGCACGGGAAACCCTGCTCGAACGAAGGAAATAGACTCCCCGTTCTGTACCATTGGGCTGTCGTTGGCTCATTCAGAGTTCGTGGGGAAATGGAGATTGTATTCCTGATATGGCTCTGCCTGCAATTATTTTATTCGTCGTTGTGCAATTGCCCGGCACAGAGATCCACGTTTGGGGCGCTGAGAGAGGCTTCAGGGGTGCTGGGAGAATTTAAAAGAATTTTTAATGGATTCCTAATTCTGTTACCGGTATTGCATCCGTATTTTTATTTATGCCAATGTAAATGTAAAATTTATTTAGGATTTAAGAGGGTATTCTTGTAATTCGACTTAAAAATGTCAAATTTTTTTTTTACATTTTCTTGAAGTATTTGCCTTGAAAAATGTCTATGTAAAAGGATTTTTCTGAATTCGTGAAATTAGCGAAGTTATAGATGTTTAAAGTACGTCGTATAGGTATTGTGCAATGGAGAACGAAAACTTTGAACGCGTTTTTCTCGAAACTGTATTTTTTGAACTGGCTGACGGAATATCTCGCGTTTTAGTTGACCAATTGAATTGAAATTTGGAGAGGATCTTCACTGGATGTACCTTCATCGCGTGAATCACGAATTTCAAAATCTGATGATTTTTTCTATTTTTGTTTGCCACCCAAAGAACGAAGCACGAGGAAAATTGATATTTAAATTCAAAATGCTGCCATTTTTTTAATTTTCGAAATTTCGCTTTTTTGATGGTTCGTGTTATAGCTGTATTTATACTAATTCAGATGCTTTTTAGTTTTTTCGTTTCAGATAACCAGATGGTCCGGGATCGTGTCAGCCATTCGAGCCCGTTTTTAAAAACACGATTTACCTAAGGCTGTTTAATTTCCACAATTTTCAATAATTTCGTTACAAAAAAATTGGAAATATTCTTCAAATATAAATAAATCTAAGTGCGAAAACTGCATACGAAAATGTATCATACTTTCTTTAAAAAAAAATTCTAAATAAGTCGATTTTTATTAGTCGGATTACAAGGATACTCACTTAAGATTCTCGTTAAATTTCTTTTTCTCGTAGGATGATAGAAACTATACCTATTTTTTGGTCATATCTAAGTAAAAGGATATTGTATAGCGTACTTCGGCATGCTAGAGAATTTTAATAATTAGTTTCGGTATGCTATGAGAAGAGAAGGATTGAGGGTACCTAGGTTAATGACTGACGTGATCTGGAAGTTAGATACCGATTTAAATTCTCTTTTATTAGCCTGCTATTCTATTTTAAGTAGATGAATTATTAATTTCGAAAGTTTACTTAAAGGAAAAGAGTGTAGTATCCTCAATGGGGAGGTTTGGGTTAGGTTTGTGTTCCAGAATTAATAAACTGCAGATGCTTGCGCGGATACCTTGCTTCCTGACTTTCTGTTAGCTTTATATCAAAATCAGAATTTTCTTCTACTTCGCTACTCCGGATCGAAGTGCGATCGAAAATTTATGAGAGGATCAGAAACATCTCGTAGACGTAACTAAAAAATTCAAGAATGGCTGAATTATTTAATGCCACAGGGGATGAATTGAGTAAGAATCCTTTAGAATTTATTTTTGGCTCAGTACTGTTATCGGTACTAGAAATGTTACTAAAAATTGTTAATATTAATAAGAACGTAAATTATATTCAATATATCATACACACACAGGGTTAACAATTCCATAAATAAATAGATACAAGATATACAATAAGCATGAAAAGTTTCCTAAACACATTTATTAAAATAATTTTAGGTTAGGTTAGGTTGCAAAATATGGTCAGAATATAATACAAAATAGTAATTTTTAGTGCAAAAATTGTTATGATTTTCTTTAAAACAAAGAAATTTTATTAAAAATACCATTGTCTTACTAAGAATAGTATTATATTTAGTATCTTAAGAACACTTTACACTGAAGAACAAAGCAGCACCATCTACTGTGAAAATCCGGTACTACAACTACCCAACACATTGTATAATTCCACACAATTGCTTTCTTAAATCCTATTATACATACACACACGTGCTATTTGCCAACCGTATTAATAAATCTTACCATTTACCGGAATAATTTATTAAAAACCTGGAATTGAAGCATCAGCAAACATCTTACGGACTTTTACCACCTCGGTAAATACTTCCCCAACTTTCCTACTTTTGCAGTACACGCGAATCACGAACTGCAAATGCCACAAACCATCAGCTACCATAAACCACTCACCAAGCACTCTTGCTCCCGCAAAAAGCCTCAATCTCTCCAATCTTTCCCCACTCCTCTGATGCCCCGTTTAATCCGCTCCTACCCCGAAAACGGGGCAACAGCCCCACACCCCGAGCCACTCAACGGCGGAACACAGCCGCGTTAACAAACACGTAGCCCAAAAACGTCCATTAAATTCCCGTGGAAGGAAACGCGGGCCTCGAGGGCGGCCAGACTCCTCTGGATATTGCGTTCCTCACCGACGGATCATAAACCCGGTCCGCTGAACACTCCGGCCCTCGTTGGTGGAGGGGGGTGAACGTCAAACGACGGCCGCCAGCCGGCGGTGTCGTCGTCGAACAACAAGCGACGCGTAGGCGTAGCTGCATTATTTAAGGGCGAGTACCAACGCTCGTAAATCGCGTCCTCGTGAGGCGATCCCTTCACCCCGGGGAATCGGAGTTCCGCCGACGCGTTTCCAGCCGGATGGCCCGTCCACGAGTTTTTCTTTGGCGTCGACCTGGGGACCGTTGGCCGCACTCTTTGAAGCGCTCCACGAGCTGGTGATAAATTTCCTGCGGTGCGGAGAAGAACGGAAGGAACGCCGCGGTAGCCAAGGCTGTTCAACCCTCTTGGTCCTGGCGTTGGGTATAGAGGCACTATGGCGGCAGGTGATGGCGATATTCCCGAGCTTTGTAGACTTGTATTCGTAATTCGGGGTGATATGAAACTCTCCAATGGTATTCCTGGCTCGTGTCAGAACCTAAAGCTGATGCTGGGTTTAGAGATATGCGTGGAGGATTTAAAATGGTGGCAGTCTTGCGGTGTTACGAGATTTAGTGCATTCGTATGTATCGTATAATTAGGGAATGCTGAGAATTGGGTTTCGATCATGATGGATTAGGAAATTTTCGAAGTGGTTTGATCGTTTTATTTCGAGGATAGAGATAGAAAGAGCGTAGAAATTTTCGAATGAGCCAGCGCAGGAAGTAAGTTTCGTGGTTGGTAGATTCGGGAGGGTCTAAAGCCGAGGTAGAAATTCTAAAGCTTTGAACGTTCTTTAAGAAATACGTGTCTAAAGAGTGGTTTGCGAGGGCCTCGAAATCAACGTCGCTCCGGTTTGAAGTTTCTTGCGGTATACGTGCTGTGGCACATTTTCTTATTATTACGTAGTCCTGTACTTGTATATACACCTGGTGAAAAGGAGAAGTGTAGAATGGAGAAGCTCAGTGAAGTCCTACAAACTCTGTTTTATTCAGAATATAACGTTCCAATTTTTATTTCTCGATCTCTGTATCTCAGTTTTAATTATAATCTTAGTTCCTAGATTCTTAATTTAAATCAGCCATAACTGACCTAAAATTGTAAAAATATTCGTAAAATTTTTGTGTTAAAACTGTGAGTGACAAATTCCACACCAGATGGCGCGGAGAGACATCAATCGATACCGATCTACCATCTAGGTATTTTATGACCCTGGATTCCTTCAACTTTAAGCGCACACGTCCTCCTTTTCTTCTATACTTGCACCCAAAGCACCTAATCCGCCTCCTCTCATCCCCATCGCACTCCACGAACCACGTGACAGTCCAAGTCGTAAACCAAATCTCAATCTCGATCTGGAATCTGAAAGCGAGGCGGAAAGAGGGTAGAAAAAAGTAGCATTGGTCTCGACCGATAGAAAAATCTCGCAGAAGAATCGTGTTTACCAAAAGCCAGTGGATATAAGAGAGCCTCGTTTCCTCAGATCCTGCGATAAAAGCTCACGTGCGCCGGCTGTTGTCACCGGGTCAGCCGACATGCGACGAGACAGACTCGTCCAAGATCTCCCACGAGGCGACGACCCTCGCGAATAACCCCAGGCCCGTGTCGTCCAGCAATGACGAGGACACGGAGCCGAGGAAACCGGGGACACCGGAACTTCCGGGTGGATCTCCGCAGGAACCGACCGGCGCGACGCAGTACACGACCAGAAGCAACGGCTCCTATAGCGACGCGTCTGGTTCCTCCGAGTTGGAGGCGCTGCTTCCGCCGGTCGACAGCTTCAAGGAGGAAGAACGTGCCCAGTGGGAGCCGCTCTCCGGCGACAAGTTCTCCAGGCAGAAGAACACACCGAGGTAATCGCACTTAGATCATTAGGATCTAAAATTGGTTCAGATCCCTGGATAGGACCCTGGTTCCTTTCGGACCTCGTGAAAGGACACTTCGATTTTACCCCAATTTGCGGAGGGAGTCAGCTTGAAGTACTGTACACGGCTGGTAGGTTGGCATACTGATTGGCCACGGTATACTAGGTCCACCTGTAACACAATCGTACAGATAGGTCAGACGAGTTTTCATTATTGACTGGAAGCTTTCTCGTTATATCTACGAATAGGATTATATCCTATCGTTTGATGGAGAGAGTGCTCTCTCAAGTGGCAATTTATCAGCAACATACAGTACGTTCGATGTTTGGTACAGTGGTGATCACGTTGCTGACCTTTGGTTTATCAAATTGGAGAGATTAAAGTGCACGTACTGTACATCTGCGAAAAGAAGGCATGGTATGTTTTTATCCTTATGGCTGACCAACTCCACTGACACTCCCATGATCACAAGACCAAGCAAGTAGCAAGACCAAGTGAAACAGAATAATATTAGCTCTCTGTTTCTCAGTAGCTAACATTTAGACCGAAAGACTATGTTGATACTGTAATTATTCTGTTTCACTCCATTTTACTACGACCCACCCTTGATCTTCGTTACCATCTTCGGCCAATAGCTGTCACTGTTTGTGATCATAGGAGTGTCACCAGGGTTAGTTAGCCCTGAGGATGTAAACACGCCGTGCCTTCTTCTCGAGGACTCACAGTACAAGTTCACAGTACAAACCGTTCCGTTCGATTAAAAAAGGGGTATCAAAAACGACATATGAACCTAAACTCTTGATACACTGATTACAGGTTCGAAGCCTACATGATGACCGGCGACCTAATGCTGAACCTGTCGCGCACCCAGCAGAGCAGCGGTCTGCTGCCGAAGCACCAGAAGAAGGTCGACTCGCTGAGGTACAACAATCATCACACCCACCATCACCATAATCACCACAATCACCACCATCATAACTCGGTACCCACCAGTCCTAACGAGATGCTGGGCCATCACCGTGCTTACAAGTGCACCGGTTCGAACTCGGCCAGCACCTCACCGGTCGGGATCAGCAAGCGTGAGAGCGGCCAGTGTCCGGGCCAGAGCGATAATAGCAAACAAAACGCCGCGAGTTTCGGTTATTCGAGCGGCTTCGTACGCACCTCGCGCTCCGAGGACCACTTGCAATTCCAAAAGGACCCGTCGATGAGCGCGGTGGACATTGACATTGACGACGACGTCACGTCCAGCCTGAACACCCTGTTGGACACGCGGCCGGACAGCGGCCAGGGCCTGTCCAGCGAGCGGATCGTCTGGACGTACAACGCGCCAGTCAGCTCGCCGTCCGCCTCGGAGCGCACCTCCTGCTGCCAAAACGGTAGCTCCTCACAATCCTCGTCGAGTAGCTCCTCGACCGAGGGCACTAGTCCCCAAAGATCCTTATCGCCAACCTCCCCTACCTCGGTCTCGTCCTCCGTCATGTCCTCCAATTCTGGATCCCGTAGGTTCCCACCGCCGGTACCCACGGGCACCAGCGCGGCAGCCCTGGGCCCCTCCGGCGACGGGACCACCTCCTCGGCCTCCGGCCTTCATCCCACCAACGGTGACCTCAGCCAGTCCGAGGCCATCAGCAACATGTCCAGTCCCGACTACAACGACGAGGAGACTATGGACATACTCAGTGCACGCGATATCATGATGGTCAGTGATCCCAGTGACAGTGACTCGACGATACTCGCCAGCGAGCCACCCCAGAGGAGGCTCAAGACAGCTGCTGCCACCTCGGTTGCGCCTGCGACCAACGCGTATGCACCGGGCCAGGAGAACACCGAGCATAGGATAGTGATACAGGTGAAGGGGCCTGACAAGGACGCCGCTGCGGCGAGGAACACGAGTCCCAGGCAGAACCGGCGACGGGGCAACCTCAGCAATCCGGAACTCGTGCCCACGTCTGCCACCGCGCAAAGCACCGTGCAGCGACCCACTAATAACACCGCCGGGAACGTCACGCCTGAGTTCGTCGGCTATCAGGTAAGATTAGTATTAGATCGGGAGTGTGCGAGGGTTCGATGGATGATATCGGTGGGATTCGTTATAAGAGAACTATAGATGTGGGGTAATTCCGGGGTGACCGGGAGATATCGGAGGAAAGTTCGACGAGGTTTTATTCGTTATTCGAAGTCGAGTATGAGGATCGTAGACCGTAATAAGTCCGAAGAAAGATTTCAGTGGAACTCCTTTCGCGAGAGATACCGATGTTCGGGTCGAATGGAGTCTAGCGAGATTTTACTTGTTATTCGCGAACGTGGTTTCCCTACTGTGCATCTCTAGAAGTGGTCTATATAGCTTCTGTTCGAGTGTCGTAGTTGTGGTGAAACGTAATTTGACGTTATCGAATAATGCTTCTTTGGAAGGGAGTAGTGTTCTAATTGTGAACCCTTTTGCAGGAGCTGAAGGAGAGCGAGGACGAGAACGAAGCTCTGAACATCGGGTGCTACGAGGACAAACACGGGGGTGCGTCGCCACCGCAGTCCGCCGACGAGGAGAGCGATATCGAAAGTCTGCACAGCTTCCATTACAGTCCTAAAGCGGTGGACCTACCATCGGCAGTTCGATTGGCCAAAAGGCTGTACAGCTTGGACGGCTTCAAAAAGTCTGACGTCTCTAGACACCTTAGCAAAAAGTACGTAGTCGGTTCCTCTGAGTCCTCGGGCTCTTGGATTCCTAGGTCTAACCTGGTCGTGTTTGAAATTCTTGGTAATGTGTTGGTAACATGGTGGTAACATTCTGGTCATCTTGTTGTGGTTTGCAGCAACGACTTTAGTAGAGCGGTAGCCGAAGAATACTTGAGATACTTCAGCTTCGAACGGGACACGCTGGACGTAGCTCTCAGAAAGTTCCTTGCCCAGTTCTCTTTGACTGGGGAGACCCAGGAAAGGGAGAGGGTTCTTGTACATTTCTCCAAGAGATTTCTCGATTGTAACCCTGGCGCTTTCAAATCTCAGGGTAAATATTCTCGTTGTAAAGTAATTTAGTTTGTAAAATAGAGTTTATCGTGTTTGCCTGTGTTCACTGTTCTATATTTTATTTCAGACGCTGTTCATACTTTAACCTGTGCTATCATGCTGCTCAATACGGACCTACACGGTCAGAATATCAGCAGAAAGATGTCGTGTAACGATTTTATTGAGAACCTCTCAGGAATGAACGACCACAGTAACTTCCCCAGAGAGGTACTGAAGCAGCTTTACAACGCCATCAAATCATTCCCCTTGGAATGGGCCCTGTGAGTTTAATCAAGTTTTAAAGATGATTTCTGTTATTGTAAGTCGTCGGAGATACGATGGAGTTTGTTCATTGTTCAGGGATGAGGAAGGGGATGAAACTGCGAATCAGGCGATTCAACAGGGTGACGGTCCAGCGATATCTGGTACCGGAAATCCGTTTCTCGATGTGCCAAATATTACGGGTGCTACGGAGTTCAAGAAGGGATATGTTATGCGGAAATGCTGTTTCGATTCCAATGGAAAGAAAAGTAATATATTTCATGTTTGCCGATACCTTTTTTAAGGAAAAATAATTAATATGCTCAACCTTTGTGACTTGTTACAATAGGTTACAATTATAAGAAAAAATGTTCCTCGTAAAATATTTTATATTATTTCATGACAAATCCATAAGTAAGTCATTGGTTGAGGATATTAAATAATTCAAAATGAATTATTTATAAGAAAAATTTGATTAATACATTGTTAACGGTTATGACTACATGTACCTACTATTACCCCCCTCTCCCACTACTCCTTTATTCCAATATATTTTGTTTTATTAAAATAATGTTATGCACAAGTCTAACGAATTTCGTTTTTAAACGTCGTGTCATTAATTTTTATTGTATTCTTTTTGGATGTTCTATTTGGACGTGTATTCAATGCAGTTAGCAATGTGTCTAATACTTTACAGCTCAAAAAAGTATTTCATCTTCTTTTAGCACCGTTCGGGAAACGCGGCTGGAAGATGTATTATTGTACATTGAGGGAACTTGTATTATATTTGCACAAAGACGAGCATGGCTTCCGTAACGATAGTTTGCACAACGCGATACGCATTCATCACGCATTAGCCACCATAGCATCTGACTACACGAAGAAAGAACACGTCTTCAGGTTACAGACTGCTGATCAAGCAGAGTATCTCTTCCAAACGAGGTAATTTTAGCATAAATATATTCTTTTGGCCAATAAAAGTATCGTATAAATAATTAATTAATTATTAAACTATATTGTTAATACCATCAATTAAGATTATTAATTAACACGTATTAAATTTTCAGTGATTCCAAAGAACTGCAGTCGTGGATTGACACAATCAACTTCGTGTGCGCCAGTTTTTCTTGCCAGCCATTAGCAGAAGCGGTGGGTTCTCAACGAAAATTTCAACGACCTCTACTTCCTTGCAGCCACACGAAATTATCTCCTGTGAGTAGTGTTCGCGAAATAGAAGAGATTAAGAAAAGTGGTTTCTTCTGCTCGGTCACGCAAACGAATATAATCTGTCTTCATTGTTTCTTTATTTGCAAGCCTTCCTCCACTATCCCCGAAGCGAACTCCGTTCTCTAAGTTCTCGTACTCGAGATTCGGACACCAGAATTAGAACCGTCGTACAGAGTGTAGTGTACAAAATATATTAAATACCAGTTAAACAAGCAAAGTAGAAAGATAGATTCTGTCTCGTGATTTTTTCTTCGAGAATTGCGCGTAAATGACGGTTTGTTGGATTTTTTTCACGTGTTATCAGAGAGAACAGTTACGGGACCATGAGGAAAGGGTGAACAAGTTGGAAGCTGAGCTGGAGGAGCACAGACGACATCCACCTGAGAGGGGAGCTAAAGCTCTCACTGTACAGAATTATAAGGAAAAAGATGCCTACTTACATCATGAGGTAACGTACAATAATAAAGTTTGACTTCCTATAAAAATATTAGATGCATATAATTTATAATACATTTATAATTTATACATAATATTCTTGGATTTACTTAAAATTCCTTAAATATTCGTGATTGCAACTCAAACTGTTTTAATAGATGTTTCAGTAAGAGAAGCATAGAAATTTGTAGAAATTCTTAGTATATTTTACATTTGTTATGGTATGTTTTATCGAATCAAAGCGAATTGCTTAACGCCCAAAGAGGAAAAGAAAATTCACAAAGAGTAAAAGAACTCGACACTTTCACCACAGTACTTTTCATGTTCCTTTACCCTTAACCACTTACATAAATTTAATATCAAAGTACTATGCTCGTATTCAAATTCCAGTTGATTTTTGCTTTATTTCTAGTAAACTTCACTGAGGTATAATATATAGGAAGAATTATTTACACCATGCTTAAATTAATTTTATTCATTCTTTGGTATATACTTGTCTTAACTTTCAATTAAATTTTGAATAATGCTTATAAGTAACGGTTTTAAATAGCTAATTACTAATTTACATTTCACTATTCCAGCTGAAGAGGTATAAGACGTATGCGTACCTGTTACGGTCCAGATTGGCGTTCACAGAGATGGAACCATCGCTGGTGGAGAGCTGTATCGGCGAGGTAGACGAGGGAAGCGGGTCGCTGCTGAACTCAGACGTGGCATTGGTACCGCCGCCTGTTCCCGATCGGCCAGCCATAAATAGGTACAGTTACAGGGCTGCCATTTACAACCGTAATCTGCTAAACGGTCAGGACTACGGCGGGGACATTGGTTGACGTGTGATGGGTGTCTTTTCAGCATGTGTGGTCTAATCTGACCTGCATACGCAGGCAGAAGCAACAGCTGAAATTCGGAAGAGAATATTAATGAAAAAATACCTAACGATGTATCCGACGCATCACTTGTTAAGTACTGTACTTTACCGTACCGTGTACTCACCATTCTCTTTTACTATATTTAATCGTAATCTTATCAGCGGCCATTAAAAGAAAAAACCGGTAGTGCTAGCATTCGTACGGCGCTTTACTACAGCAGCGATTTTTATTCTTTTTGTTATGTCATTTTCTTCTTATTACTTTTATTTGATATTCATTTACCTTTTTCTTTGAAAAAAAAAAAGAAGAAAAAAGAAAAAAGACTTAAATTCATTGCTCGAGTATCATATTCCATCGTTCAGCTTTCACAATTTGAACATAGAAAGCTGCTGTTCTAAGCGCTTATCCGAAGCCGGTTAACAAACTGGTGATTGGGTCAGGGTTCGCACCTAACTCAGTAATAGTGTAAATCGTTCACTAATTATACCCAAGTAGATTGTTAAAGCGTTGACAAAGACTTGGCAAGGCCCGATTCAAGACTCGTGCCTTGAATGAAGATAAGACCAGTTACGTATAGAACAATATTTCAATGGCCAAGAGTATGAAAGGAAGAAAACGGACACAGTGTTGGAACGTTCAACTATATCTTGAAAGAATTGGGCATAATTGTAACCATCATCAGTTTGAACAATTTGGCTTCAAGACTATCTGTATAAAAGACACGAAACTATGTGTATCGTTTTAAAATGTATCCTGAAATTTGAACAAATTTTTCTGTATCAAAAGGCATAATTGTACAGAAGTGACCTAAACGAAACTCTAGAATTATGTCACCGAGGAAACAATTGTACGGTACCTTGTTACTATACCGAACTGTGTCTGTCTTCGAACGAAAAAAGAAAACAGTATCTTACACGAGCATCTCCTCATGCTTTCCGCTTTCAGTTCGCTGCTAACAATTTTATAACAAATATTTAACTAGTTGTATCGGGTAACAGGTGGCGTAAAGTAATGCCCGCTTTTCTTGCTGTTTCAAACAATTTTCACAAAGGATAATCGTTATGTGGGTGCATTTCTTTTTTGTTCTTTTTATATATATATATTTTTTGTTCCTTTTTGGTTTTGTGTGCTACTTACTCTCCGTAGAATGTAACAACAGACTGTTATCGATATATTTCCATCATCAACCGCGACTTCCATTGTTTTTTATTTATTATCTAAGGACTTAGACCTTTCTATCAGCGAAGTGGTATGTCTCGCGTAAACAGAATTTTTATAGATCATTAATGTCGAAGATAGGGTGGGAGTGATATTTCGTAAAATTCCAAGGTACTCTGCACACGTTGTTGACTATTTATTTAAACGTTGAATAGATGTATTTATTTTCTATAAACGAGACTAATCGAAATAAATCGAAGATACGTTTCGTTGGGAATGAAAGGGGTAAAAAGATAAAAATGAATACAAGAGCCTGATAAAGGAAGTTGAACGGCGTCGTTACGCTATGTTTCAGTTTCATTGTTAGTTGCAACGAAGGCGATTACGCTGGAAGAGATTTAAAAATGGCGATGTGTTACGAAATTTAAGACTGGATAAAAAAATTAATTAATTAGGCGCGTATTCCGATTCGAAGCTGTTCAGTTGCGACGAAATTATGTATCAGCCATTTTACACGCGTAAATGTACGATATATTTTTGTATTTGGTGTATTTATCACGAATAATTCGTATCTCTGTATTCCATTTCATCCGCGTCCCCGATTTTTCCATGTGATTTGCGATCGATTTGAGCATGTATTGATCCTCACGAGGAAAGTCATCGAATCATCGTGCACATGTTTTTTCTGTGATCGCGTTGTTGCTTTTTGCATTTTTGGTAAATTGGTTGATACGAAAGGAACAACGTCATTCCGGTAGTTTAGTTAACGACAATGATGATAGAAACGGTGGAAGAAAGGAGAAAAATCATCAGAGAAATCGAATCTTTCGTTTCTCGATATTAATTGAAAATATCGCAAATAAGGACTACCGTAGGGCCTCACCTTATTCTAATCACTGTTCCGACTTTACGTTTAGGTGCATAACAAGTAGCAAATTATCGAAATTATTCTAGCCTTTTTAAATGCAAGCTATCCAGTAACGTATATATATACATGTATGCATATACTGTGTACATATATACAAATATATGTATATGTATACACACGATCGTTCTTGCATAAAAAGTATTACGTAACAGACTGTGTGCTTTTTCAAGTATTCTAATGATTTTAGGAGCAGTAATAGGTTTCTATTAATAGAATAAAAGTTCATTATGTTTTAATAGTTTGCAACTCTGGTAATACTTATTATTAATGGATTACAATAACCGAAGTATTTATTTTAGCATTTGTTTTAAATTATTTGTACATTATTAACGACACTGCTTATAATTACTTATTACTAACTATCATTAAGAGATCAAAAGTTGAGGAAAGGACGTAGGTCCTGAAAGAAAAGGCACTTATATGTGTTACGTAACTATTTTATGCCAGTATTCTGAATTTAATCAAGCGATACTCTATACTCTTGGAAAAGCAGTATTAGGAACTATTACTTTCTTATGACTCAGTTAGGAAAAAAAGAGAAATCAAAATACATGGTTTTGAATGATTATGTTGAACAAAGTTTAGCTAGCAGTTTTTAGTATAATGTTTGTATCATGAATTGCAAGCATTCCAGTGAAATTTCTCTCTTCTTAGAGAACACCAAAATGAATCTGTTCATTAACTAGTCGAATTAGCATTTTTAGATATGGTTCCTGTAAATCATGTTGCTGCTCAGTATTTATGAATACATTAATTCTTAAGCATAAATCAGTAAACTCTATTTCGTTACTTTTGTATTTTGATTGTAGATAGTCGCTTTGATTATCTGTTTACTATTTATTAAATACCACTCTTTTGTATCGTTTTCGAGAAGTCGTTCACTACATCTAATCATAGTGTACACTAGACCCCTTGTACATAAAACTGTATTATATGTGGATAATATAACGATTATTATAAACTATATAAAGCTAATGGCAATAAAGATAAACAGTCTCCAAATTATATAGATTCACAACTTTCATATATAAATCCCAGAGTTTCAAATACCAGTAGGTACTTTGCTAATATGATGCATGTACATATTATGTATGCATCTATATCTTTTATTGACAATGCACAGTATTTATTCTTATTCTGCATGTTGTAGTATTTTCAGCATGCCAAAAATTAATTGTACTTCTAATATTATTGTTACATTAAGTATCTTATTTTTTTTGTTTGTCAAATTTGTAAAAAAAATAATGACAGTGCATGTAGTATTATTATTTCTGTAGTATATGCTTATGTTATTATTATGAACAACATTGTGTATTATGGAACCAATAATATTATTATTTGCAATTATTAGAATTGCATGAATTATAAACTCTTTACAATTAGTGTATTTTATAATACTTTGTTTGAATGTCAGCATGTATTTATTTGTTATGAAATTGCACCACCAAGCATGAAATTAATAAAATTGCAACTACCTATATACGAACTTTGTGAAACTTATGTTAGAAAAGTAATTTTATTGACAACTAATAATATTTCATTTTATATATGTAATATTTTCAATGAATCAAAATGTATAAAGTATTCAGAAATCAAATGAATTAGCTTCTAAATTTTCTAAATAAATGTCTAACTTGAAAATTCTATTAGTAGTTACAGTTAATAAAAAAATGAAAAGGAGTTTATCTATTAATTTCAAATTATTTTATTAATTTAATACTGAATTTAATAAAATAATATAGATTTAAATTTTTCAAGAGCAAATTTAAAAATAAATCAAGTTAATCATATTGGCTATAGATTTTATATTAATGTACAAAACTTAATATTTAATGGTACAATTCCTCTTCACTTATATCATTAATTTAAATTTTTATTATTTTTAACTTCATTAAATATATATGCTAGAACTTCACTTGTACTATATACATTATTTGATATTTATTTAATGATTCTGTTAATTTATTGCATGCAACAGGATTGAGCCAGTGTCATCGTGAATCAAGACAGCAGACCATCATCAAAACTGTTTCAACGTGCACAGAAGTAATATTTAAGTTTTTCTTTCAACTTTTTAATGAAAATTTGTTAATAACAAAACGTATTTGTTTTTGTTTACTACGTTAGTAAATATTTTCTTTCACCGAGAAAGAAGAAACTATATTTTGCACCAAAAAACATTGTCAAGTAAAACTAATGTCAGATCTGAAATAATGTAATATTGAAAAATGTGTTAAAAAATTTCTTAAAATTATTTTCCATTATTGCAGACTTCATTAAAGAATGAAATTTGAATTATGAAATATTTTTATTTTGATCGCGTTGAAGGGTAAAATACTTTATTTGAATGAAACTCCCTGGAAAAACAGACTCACTGTCAGATTATCATCAAACAAGTTTATTACAACTTAATTTTTAAAATTAAGACATGCCTCAAGATTTAATTACAAACTGGTACTAATGTCACCTCGATTAAGTATTACCTAACAAAGATTTTCTAATTGATCTTTTTACAAAAGATCAGCTGAAAAGAAAAGGTGTTGTGAAAAAAATTCTAAATGATAAGCTACTTTTGAGAATCACTAGTTACATCGATCGAGGAAACTTAACATTATGTTAAGGAATTACCGAGTAAGACATTTTTACATAAATACACTATCAACTACGAAATTTAATAAACACGTGAAGTTGAGGACAAGTTGCATGGGTCGCCATTACAATTGTACTATTTTAAAAGCAAAAGATATCGCTCAACATGATAAAGCTTTCTCTTTTTTTTTTATTATTCTTTTTTTGCTAGATAAAATACTCGAAAAATCCTCGCTAGATTAATCATCACGTTAGAAAGAATATACAATATACAATCAGAGTATACGTTTAGTCGCATAGTATACCGATCACGTATGAATTTACAAAATCTGCGAAAAGCTGGTTTTTATATATAGCGAACTTTACAAACGCAATATTGCTGTCTGAATCATCAATATAGTATACACAATGGTTTTTTGTAAGCGTCGTACCTTGTCTTCATACTTACTTTTACGCTTAAGGTGATAGTTACTTTTTTAAATTGTACATAGATCACACGGTGTTGTAACGTTTAGACCGCCTTACAATTGTATCGTGCATAAATGCCAAAGAATCGCATTTAAAATACATTTTTCTTACAATGTATTTCTTCTTCGCATTTACGTTCGTATATATTTCACCGATTACATCATTACTCGCTTTTTTGTATATTATTGCATATTTTTGCATACTGCGTAATCGTATTGCTCTCTTCCTATCTGATTTATTTCCAAGTGTTTATACAATTGCTCGTGTTACATTTACAAATATCGAAAGCTTATCGAAGTTCTACCAGTTTTTCTTTATTCATTCAGTTTCTTTCGTTCCCACCCCCCTTTTTTTTAATTCAATTGCACAATTAAATTCTTTGAAGATTTCGTCACAGACATATTTGCTCTGTATAAACTAATCGTGACACATACTTACAATTGAATACTCATTGTACATATTATTTTAGTTTTATTGTATTTCCTTTCTTATACTAACCGAAATTTGAAAAACGACTGTGTACTTTTCTGTACATGCAATATATATTCCTTTGTAAATATTATTTTACAGTTACGAAAATAAAATTGTGAACATGATCTGCTCTCATTTTGCATTATTTTTTATTCCTCTCCCTGTAAACTATTTTATCTGTATACCTCTTTCTGTTATAAATTAAATGAATTAAATGCGATATACAATTTTTTAAAATATTTCTTTTATTACGTGATAAATAAAACATTAAAGTCAAAATTTTATATGAAATGGACTATTAAAAAATTGATTTTTAATACATATACATACAATAGTTGTAAAGAATAAATTTGACTGTTTTTTACATTATGTGATTGCATTACATTATAGTATTAAGTATTTGTAAATGGTCTTTGTAATTTCTGTAAAGATATATACACAATTTATATATAAATTTAGTATTGATATATAAATTGTTTAAAGAAGGAAAAATTATGTATCAGTAGAAGCAATGTTCTCTTTGATGTAATTTTTGGTGAATTTAGAAGTATCTTTTGCACCGTAACAATGATTCATTGAAAAGCATAAATATTCTTGCAACTTTGAAGCTAATATTTATCACGGTAAAAGACTTGAAATTGGACGATAAATATAATTTCTCAACTAAATACTAATCGATCGAATTACACAAAAAAAGGTATTTACAAAAACGAAATAGATCAGTAGATTTTGTACGGATTTATTATCATATAATGAAATAGTTATAATTGTATATAATTCTAAATTAGATACTGTTACTTTACATAATTCATCTGGTGATTCAAAATAACATGGACCTCTACTTATGTACAGATACAGTGCAATGTATATGCAATAATAATTAATAAACGATTTATATTACAATATCGGTCAACTAAACGTTGACTCTACTCAACATACAAAGATACAAACTTCCTGTATACATACACACGACCCATAAAATTTATTTTTTTTTTTCAATTACTCTGTGTCGTGTCCTTAAAGAGTGTCCGTAATATACAAGCGATCAATGTTTCTATGTTTTGTAAAGTAAAACTAATATTGTACAACTTTGGAGGAATGTTGTGATGGCATAGCACCAACTTCACTATGAATCAATTAGTCAAACTGCAATGGCACTTTACAAATTAAATAATGTGTCTATTATATATATATTTATATATATATAATTTTTTCTTCATGTAAAACCTACCCAATAACGTAGTAACAATAACAACGGTGGATCGAGCTCTTTAGTTCATCCACTTGCGGCAGTTAGGCGCGCCACATGCGCATGCTATCTTGTGCTGGTCATCTTCAATATCGAATTTGTAATCATATGCCAGCTATAAAAGATAATGTTACATACATTTTTTTAACGTTAATCGCGATGTGATAATGTATCAAATCAAAAGATTACGTACCTCCTCGCCACGTGAGATTCTTCGCTTTGCAAAGATTATGATTCTAAGATCACGTTCGACCTCAACGATTTCAGCGACACAATTCGGGTTACAAGAGTGATTGATATACCTTGCGAGACCTCCACATAACGTTGCATCGACCACTCTTTCTTCGTCCAAGCGAAACATATAAATACCACGATTCTGTAATAAGTATGTTTCTAAAATTCCTTCTACCATTCAATGCAAATTATGAAGGGATATAGTAATGTAGACATCGACAAGTCAATTCTGTATCTTTAACCCATTTCTATATAATATACATATGGAATCGGATAAAGTGTAACATACACTAGAAAAACAGTTGAAGAAACGCTAAAGATGTCTCGATTCATTTTACATTGTTTAGTATAGTGTTTTTTTAATGAATATATACAATTATAAACGGAATAGAAACGTACCCTCGCTTCATACTGCTTTTCTCTGGTTTCGGCCAATTCAGTACGAATAATTTCCCCAATGTACTCAATGACCATTGTGTGTTTCTCCAGATCACGTGCAGCATATAATCCCAGGCCTTGAATTTTCGAGCGTGCCAGATATACATTGTTCCTCCATTCTTGCTTCATTTTTTTGTACTGGGAACTTTTAGAATGAACAAATTGCTTTGAATAGGGGCACGCCACTTCGCCTGCGACTGTTGCGGTCGGAACGAAGGCTGCTCGGGCCGAAGAGCCTGTGCGTTGCGTGTGCGGCCTCTTCCAAGGAAGCTGATTTCGTAAACGTGCTTCCGTTCTCGCGCTGCCGGTAGGATTGATTGCTAATGGTAATTCTAACAAGGGATTTCGGCCGTATTTAAATCTGTAATCGGTGAGAGTTTCAATGCCTGGAAGACTTTCAAGAACACGGACGACCGCTGGTTCGGTCAGTCCGAAGAGATCCTCGCCGGAAACATAACGCGGAAATAATTGGACACTGTTCGTGGATCTTCGCAGTTCAGCGAGAGGTTCAAGGATTCTGCTCCAAACAGCGCGAGGGGTAGCGTCCCGCAACTCAACATCTTCTTGTAAAGGTTCTTGCACTAGGACGCGAAATTCAGGTCGACCAGAAACGTCGTGGATGGAACACACATATCGGCAGCGTTTGTTCGGCCGTCTCATACTCCAATAAAATCTAACGATCTTGTATCCGACAGGGTATATGTAATTTGGTGTGTGGAAGTTGGCGAGCTGGTGTGGAAGTAACTGTCCGACGCTTAAAAATATCAGACTTCCAACTCTCAGCAAGTGATTGTGTTCCGAATGATGCATCACAGCAGCGACTTGTCTATTTTCGTCACGATTAACGTACACTCTTCTATACACGGAAAGCGTGGTCAGTTCATTATCTTTTTCGTTCTTTTGCACATGCTGAGAGCAATAGGTACTCTAAAAATAATATTCAATAATCGTGAACTTTATGCTTTTTTCAAAAGTGGTATAAAATTTATACTTGTGCGACTATTTTTACCTTATTCTTATAAAAAACACAGCCATCTTTAACAGCGCAGCCAAGGTGGTACACGTTGGTGCAGCGCATTTTAAAACATTTTACGGTAGCTCCCGGTTTCTCGCAAACAATACAATTTAATACAAGACTATGTTGCAAAGCGGTATCGAGATTCATCAAGGCACCATTTACAGTTTCATACACATTTTCCGACCAAAGGGCACAATTCAAATGCACCCATTTGTCGACGTCAAAATTAAGTAATCTAGCGGGACCATCGGCTGTACCATCACCTTGACTGTGACAAAACATGCATCGTCGACTATCTTCTGCTTTAGCAGGTACTACAGTTACCCCCATACGGAAAAGCATCTATAAGAAAGAATAATATTTTATTCATATAGATAAATATATATCTTTATTTTATATTACACTAAAAAGCATGTTTAAATTTTTATTTTTAAATATCTCTATTCGTACCTCCGTGATTTCCTTATCGGTTGGTTTTTTGTACTTCGTTGGAGGTTGCATTAAACCAATAGACCACGTTTTGTACCGTAAACCTCTCCATACTTTTGTAGGTGGTTGTGGCTCAGTCGATTCTGTTGTCAATTCTTCCACGACCGAATGTTTCTTTGGTCGTTTCTCTTCTATTATTTCTTCTTTCGTATCGGATATATCCTGATCTTCCTTCTCCGTTTTTATCTTAATTTCGGATTCCTTCTGTGTCTGTTCGACTTCCATACTTTCAACATGATCGACTGGCTGTTTGACCACATATTTTTTCCCTTTTTTAAAATCATCATCCAATACCTTAGTATCTATTTTATTATGACATAGATGGTCTACTATAGTTGCAGCCTAATGAAAAATATATTAGATCATTATCCATAAACTTGCATTTATATTGTTAAATAATTTGAATGATTTGACTAAATAGATTATAATAATTTAACATGTAACACAGGTACCTTATCTTGGGTATTCGAAGGTGTTCTATGCATAAGGGCAAACTGCATGTAACAGGCTGCTGAACAAAAACATAACTCATCGCCGGGCTCAGCTTCTTCCTTACTTAAGAATGGTAAATCGGATACTTTCTTTCTTATTAAGCTATTCAATATCACAACATCACAATGACGACAGAATTTGGCGGCGCCGTTCAAAATACTTTGTATATCAATTGGAGCTGAAAATTTAGACATGCATTATGATAACACCCACCCACTTACAACAAATAAATAAATAAATAAATAAATAAATAAAAATTTTTCTTAGTAATTTTTATTGCATTAAAATAATACACACCTCCCTCTTTACCATCTTTTCCCTTGATTCTATAAAGACCTAATTTCTGACTAGGGGGAGTAGTAGTACGTTCTACTATCTGGTAACCAGTGGGAGGAGCTATGTTTAAGATATTAGCCAAATCTTTAAGTACTCCCATTATGTCGTCCGCAGCCTGACTATTTAAAGTCAATGTAACTGTTACGTTGCCATCTCTTAAAGGTATTGGAGGTGATTTTCCAAGCCTATATAAATAATAAATATTAATAAAAATATTCTCAAGCAATATACAAATGAATGAAAATATATAAATCATACATTGCGTACCGTGGTATGCCTAAATTTTCTTTATCCTGTTTGGCGATGTCTTTGCCAACGTACGTCGGTTTTAACCTAATTGGTATCGGAGAGATTAAAGGTATAACGGGCGACACTCGTTTCAGCCAATCCGATTCCTCATCCGATTCTTCTTCGATCAACCTCAAACCTGGGAACCGGTGTATAAATTCCGGAATAACACATTCGGGTGATGATGAACTAACTATCGTGTCGGGGGAATCGACATCGCGGTTCATTGACAGGGAATTCTCCTTTTTATCGTCGGCTAAAAATTCAATATTCATATTAGTATCGATTACTCTTTTTTACATCCGCAGTAAGATAAATCACAGTAAATTAGAAATTGAATGGGCTCAGAAGACTCGTTAATTGTTATAAGTTTCTAGGTCTATTTTTTCTTTCAATTTGATATAAACGCTTACAATCGTCCAATTTAAGAGGTGGAAATTCTTGATCGTAAAATCCCCTCTGCGTAGAAACAGGTTGTTGCGGTGGTAAGGGTTCCAATTCACCGAATGGTTGAGTGTTGTAGTGATCAGATACACCCGGTAATGTAGCAGATCCGTATGAACCAACTAAGTCTCCTGTTCTGGTGTTGTAATCCTTCTGACTACCGATTTTTGTCAGGTCTCCCGAACCAAAGATAGGACACACGCCGTAATTTCTGCCTAGAAGTGGTTCTAATACTGCCATTGGCTGAAGTTGCCGCAATTGTGCCATTAAATTGTCAATGAACGTGTCATAATCCTCATCTAAACGGGACACTTTCCTAGCACGCTTTTTCTGAGGTGCTGCCGTGGCGTCCTTCCCCTGGCTTTGCTTTCGTTTCTGTTGATATTGTCGCCTTTTCAATTTCTTGAGATCTGCGAGGAAAACAGTATATTCGTTTAAGTTAATTATGATTTCATTTGTATAGAAAAATAAAAGATTATTGAAGATACTCATTATACTAACATTATTTAAAAATTTGTTGAACTTGCACTTTTCAGAAGAATTATTAAAGAGAGAACTAATTCTTTAAAACTTTCTTGCATAACAGTATTAATACTAAAATTACATCAATCTATATTAAACACGTATGTAGAACGAACAAAATATATATCTTAAATTTCTAATTTATATTTTAAGTTTTTTACTTATACATTGCTACACGTATATTGCATACCAGTTTTGTCGTCAATCGGTCCATCGATAAGCTCCTCTTTGGCAGTAAGAAAGTCTTTGGTATCGGTTAATTGGGTAGGTGTACCGCTAGATAGAACTTCATCAAGAACTTCCTTTTTGACTTCCACTAAAGGCACTGTGTGTTGTGCATTTGCACCCTGTGACGCCTGGGCTTGGTGGCCCACCGTGTGAGACACCGTATGAGGCACTGATGGCGGTATTGTGTTTGCGTGTGGGGGTTGTTGCTGGGTTGAGACAATGGGTTTCGGGGTAACTGGTATCTGGGGTTGAGTCTGTGCTTGTGTTTGCTGTGGTGGCTGCGCGGTCGTGACAGTTGTCAACGGTTGTTGAGTCGCTTGGACAGTACTCGATACCTGCGTCGTGGACTGAATATTTTTACAAGCCATTGTAGTAATTACCGGTTTAGTTTGTTGTACCACTCGTGACACAGTTATAGGAGTTGATACACACTGTTGTTGAATCGGAACAGTATTATTAACAACGGTATCACTCACTGGCTTGGCTGATGGTTGTGTAATAATGCTTGGTGGTTCTTGCTTTATGGGGGCTGTTGTTTCCGAAGCTTTTGTTGTAAGCGGCGGTGGTACTTGCTTAGTTACCGTCACTGTTGGTTGTTGGTTCGCTTGAGTCAAAACAGGGGTAGTTTTGGTGGGTTGCGTAGTTATTTGTTGTTTTGGAAATGTTTCAGTTATACGTTGTTGAGATAAAACTGGTGCAGAGGTTGTCAATGGCGGAGGTGGTTTCGGTGGCTCTTCTTTGGTCGGTGGACTTTGCACCTTTAGGGGTGTCACTGATTGTGACAAGAATGATGTTTCCCTGTTCAGTACTTGCTTATTACTGGTGGTCTTAGGTGCTGGTATTTCATTCAATAGCGGTGGTAAAACAGAGAATGGAGTGGGTGGCACTGGTCTTGCTAATTGCGCTTCCAGAGATGGTACCAGAGGTAAACTGGGACCTTGTGAAGAACCTGAGCACAAGGTGGTCGTTGCACATGCAGTATTCTGTAGCAATTGTTTCAACAATACATTCTGGGACTCCTCCATTCTATGCGAACCAGTAGTGCTTTTGGTTAACTCCAATTCGGACCTAGTAGTTGATGGCTTTTCAAGTGCCGATTGCAGTTTGCAGTTAGATTCTTCTGTCTCCTTCTTCGACGGTGTACTCTGCGCCAGTTTTTCAAGGTCACTAGTTTTACTATCCACCAGCAAATGACTGATTGACTTGCACTGAGGTTGACAATGCAAAAGAGTAGGTGTTTGAGACAAAGTTGACTGAAGTATGCTGGTAGTGACGTTAATGCTGTTGGTACTTGCAGTGACTATAGGAGGTACGATAGTTCTAACGCACTGCATGGACGTTGTAACAGTCGTCGACGTGGCATTTACGACCACGCGAGAAGGTGCCGAAGAACAGCCTGAACTTACTTGTAAGATTGCCTGGAGACTTTGTGTTCGTTGCACAGAAGTCGCCATCACTGAGCTCAACAGATTACTTGCTTGCGTGGGAGCAGTGTTCGTTCGGTGACCAGCGATCGAAGGTTTGGCAGAATTTGTACCAGCTAACATCGCATTTAACATTGCATTTGACGTAATTGAAATACCTGAATTTGTTGGCGGCCTAGAGGTGATCACAGATGACGTTTGTAGGGACAAACTACTACTACTAGCTTGTGACTGTACTCCGCTGGAAGTGACTCGTAAAAATGGTTCTGAAGGGGTAACCTTAGACAAAGTAGAAACAACACTTACTGTAGAATTTGTACTTTCCTTTGTATGCGGGGTATAACTAGTCGTCGTAGTTTCTAGTTCAGGTTTGGTAGTAATTGCAGAATGAGAAGTGACTATAGAGGTCTGTAGTCGTACATTGGTGCTGTTATGAAGATTATTTACAGAGTTTGGCGAGGATGTGCTGGTTGTAGACAGTATGTTCCCTACTTTTGGCCCTGAGATCGCTGAGGACACCATAGTAACGATAGCGGTTTGATTTACAGCTGTACAATTTTGTGAATGATTTGTCTGTAGAGACGAAAGTAATGTTCTTAGCTGATGCGACACATTGGCAACATTCGACGTAAGTTCTGTAGGTTTTGACAGTGGAGAAAGATGAGGTACTGTCGTTGTGCATTTCTGCAACTGCGCTATGGTACTCACAACCAAAGGAGCACTCTGATGTGGGATTGGCGAGCTCTTCTTAGGTGCAGGTTCCACAGGAGGTGAACTTGTTTTCTGTACCTTTGATCCTTTATTCTCATTTGACAGAAGATGTTCATTGTCTGAATGTTCTTGCTCCAGATCCATTAAAGAATCTTGGAGAATATTCAGAGGCAAGGTATCCAAAGGAGTTGGTAATTCATACATCATACTTGATTTTCTAGATCTATCATCTTGAAGAATTTCACTGTTAGCCATTTCTGGTTTAGAGGATATGATGTTATGTAGCATGTCTAATATATCATCAGATGACTCATCCATTATACTTTTTTCTTCATTGAGGCAATGCTGTACATAAGATTTACTGGTTTCAATTTCTGTACACAATTCATTGTGTTTTTTTTCTTTCTGAGCAATATTTAAATTAGTATTCTCTGAAACACTGGTTTCCATTTCTTTCGATTTAATGTTTATTCTTTGAACTTCAGTGGTGGTCAAATTTTCTTCTTTATTTTCATTTTCGACTGGTTCTGAATCATTTTCTAAAATATTTACCAATGATAAGTCATCTGTAACTGGTGATATCCTTTTCAATGAAGAAGCAGTATCTGTCTTGCTCTCTATATGAGAATTCTCTCTACTTATAGTGTTTTCTGCAGGATTATGAATTGCTTCGAGCATACTCTCCAATTCATCTGTAGTGTTCAAAGGATCATTTTTTTTATCATCAGATGAAGTAAGTTCTTGATTTGCAGCTATGCTTGTGGCAATGCTTCCACTTAAAGTATCCATACTAGATTCCTCTGTCTTCTTTGTTGCATGATCAGCTTCATCTTTGTCATTTTTTACTTTCACACTTTTATCTAAAATTTCTAATTGATTTTCTTTTGCCAAAGTAATCGAGTTATTTCCATTCTCTTTCTTAGGAAGATCAGGTATGGACATTTTTGGTGTTGACAGTGTAACAGATGTTGGCTGCACGCTTAAAACCAATTTTGCAGGATTACTTGTGTCTATTGTATTTGTGGTGGTATTTTGCACAAAACTTGTAAATTCATTTTGTACATTAGGCACTGACGACACAGTTCTTTCCGAACATGTAACTTGAGGTTTAGGAATTTCCATATTTGGGGAACTGATTTTGGATAACGATTCTGTTTTCACCACACTTTGCTGCGAGCTAACTACAATATTTTCTAAAGCTGTTTGACTAAGTTTAGCAGCAATTTTTGCATCCGCCACGATACTCGCCATTGTTGATGGTAATTGTTTTTGATTATTGAAAGAAGGTGATACCGTCTCCTTCGTTATACTTAAGGTTGTAAAAATCGGAGTTGACTTATTAGCTGTATCTGTCGCTACCAATATACTGCTGGACGTGGTAACAGTATTAGCATTATCAGTACTAATACTTGTACTTGTAGAAGTTGACAATGAAACAGTGGATCTGCATGTAGATGAGACACTAATGTTAGAGTGATGTATACTTGATGGTGGAATTTGATTGTAAAGAACTTTGTCAGAAAACATGAATGATGTGGGACTTCTGTTTGGCTTTGATTCTTTTTGTGTTTTTGATTGATCTTCACTAGTATTTTCGGAGACAGTATTTTCTCTCGATGCTTCAGAAACACTAATGGTATCTGTTTTTTCGATTTCTTCCGCACATGATTCTTTGGACAAATTATCTTCAGGTGATTTTGTACTAGGATCAATAATTACTACTTCGGATTCGCTAACAAAAGACATCATGAGGTCTTGCTCTGGCGATTGGTCCATATAAGATCCAGGTGATGGGTCTACACGAAGTTCTTCCTGGTCAGGTGATTCTGGAGTATCTGTAACCGCCACTAGCCTCTTCCCAGATTGTAGAGTCCTTACTATGTCCAATCTCAGCCCTCTTTTATTTCTCGTATGGGTGGGCACTAAATCTTCGTCGCTTAACATTGGTTCATCCGTTTGAGATTCGGGATTTTCAATTTCTAATATTTGCACTAAATCATGTCCTTGACTACTTTCATTAACTAAAGCATGGCAAAGAGAATCATTGCTATCTGCTGATAAGTCCACGACCATTCCGGATTCGAAAAGTACGTACTCCTCTTGGATATCACCTTCTAGTGTCCCTGATATTACATCGAGTTCTGAATCTCCGAATTGGTCTATAACAGTAATATCATCACTATCTCGTTGTGCCGTTGAACTCAAAGTCACTTCCGTATTCACAATAGTTTTATCGTCGTCATAATCAGTGGTGTCAGGTATCGGTTCCATTTTGTTGCTAGGGCTACCTAATGTTAAAGGCCCATTGTCAGACAATGAAGTGGTTTGCTTCATTTCTATACTCGTTGGTGGAGTTTGTGGCGGTGTATGAGAGTCATCGTCAAAATCGTTATAGTCTGCACATACCAAAGAATTAATCTTTGATTGTGGTATGCCAGTTTTCCTATGAACAACTACAGATGTATTTGGTTTTTCATCCATATTTAAAAGATGTGATTCAGAGGTTTTTCCTTTGCTAGTTTCTGCTTTTGTAGACCACATGGGAGATCCACCTCTTAATCCAAGCTTAATATATCCAAATCGTCCAAAAGGCAACGGATTTAATGGATTGTGTGGGTTTCCTCCACCTCTACTCGCATGATCTGTTGTAGATGTCTGTTCCTGCGGAATAGATGGCTGTTGATGTTGATGTGATTGTTGCAATTGTTGTTGCTGATCGCTTGGTACTGTGTGATTACTTGAAGTTTGAGCCGTGTAAGAGCCATGTGGTGTATGCGGTGTATGCGGAGTATGTGGTGTTCTTGGTGTTCCTGGATTTTCTACACTTTGCGGTCGATCTGGCATTGCTGGACTATTTCCAGTAGATTGTCTTCTTTGCATTTGCATGGGTGAACCACCAACCATAGGACTACGTGGCATCGGCGAACTGGGTGGTTGAGACGTTGGAGGATGATGCGCATTATTTAATTGATGTTGAAGCATGGGAGAAGTTGAAGGATGATTTCGTGACATCGGACTTGGTGGTTGGTATTGCGATATCATTGGTGAATTAGGTGGATGTGAATGAATTCTTGTGTTCATAGGACTAGGAGGTTGTGAAGTTTGACTCAGTTGTTGCTGTAACATAGGTGATCCCATAGTTTGTTGAACCATGGGGCTACGAGGCATGGGAGAATTTGGAGGTTGCCCATAATTCTGTTGTATTTGTTGATGAAGTTGAGGACTTGGAGAGTTAGCAGGTTGAGATACCATTGGAGAACTTGGTGGTTTTTGCATCGTATGTTGTTGTTGCTGCTGCTGCTGTTGCTGCATTTGTAGAAATTGTTGTCTCTGCTGTTGAACTATTTGCTGTTGTTGTTGTTGTTGCAACAATTGTTGTCTCTGTTGCGCCATTTGCAATGTACGTTGAGTAATCGCATTTTGCCCATCTTGAAGAATTGTAGTAGTTTCATGTTGTTGTTGAATAATCTGTTGTCTTTGAAGCATCTGTTGATGTTGCTGATTCATCAAAGATTGCTGATTGGGTTGTGGACTTCCAAGTGGAGAACGTTGTCCATACACAATTCCTCCTTGCAGTTGCATCCTTGGCCTTTGACCAGGTTCGACGGCTGGCGGACGGACAAAACGTTGAGAGAGACCATGAACTCTAACTCCCTGATCTCCGATGATTTGTTGCGTATTTCGTGTATCTGGAGTAAAAGCACCTGGACTAGTTGCAAGTCTACCACTGATAATCGCACGATGCTGCGGAGATGTCATACGAGTTGCTGAGGGACCACACATTCCTGGTGATGGCATAGCGCCAGGACTAAAAGGGCTTTCTTCATTTTGTGAATGTGGAGTACCAATCCTAGGAGATTGTTGCATATTATGAGGCGACATCGTTCCTGGATTCCCCGACTGTGGATTACCAGGACTGTGTTGTAATAAGGGTGTATTAGGGCTATGTTGGATGATAGGAGTTGCCGGTGAATGCTGAATCATATTTGTTGGGACGTTCCCAGGACCTGGGCTTTGAGAAACGAGCGCAGCAGGGCTATGCATTGGTGAATGTTGGGAAGGAGACATCAAAGGTGAACATGGTTCACTGCTTTGTTGTTGAGGTTGCCTTTGTTGCTGTTTACTCTGGTACTCCTGTATCAGCATGCCATGTTGTCGAGTTTGCTTGCGACTTGCATCTAGATGCTTCTGTAATATCGCTTGCTCACTGGAAATGCGTTGTAGTTCGGCCGCGTCATTCTCTGCCAATTCATTCCCGGACTTTCGTAACTGTCGCTGTTTGCTATTGAGGGACTGTAAAATCAGGATAGTTTAACTGTAGCATGTCTGCATCATTTAAAGTGCTACAAAAACGAAAACGCCGCAACATAAAAACATTCTATCCTTACTTTTCGTATTTTACGCAGCTTTTGTACCTCAGTTTCGTAATACTTCAACTGCTGTGTCAACACTTGATGCTGATGGTTTAGCCATTGCTCGTACTGTACTTGTATTTGTCGGTCCTGTTCATTCACAATATTCTCCGGTGGAGTAGGCGGGGCAGGAATCTGAGAGATATTAAACGTGGTAACCCTCGCTGCAACAGATAAAAAATTGTATTATTCTTTTTATATTGAAATCGTGTTATCTATACATATCTTCAAGTACATATTCATGATACTTACGTTCCGGTGGTGTCTGGGTTGCAATTGGCTGCCTAGGCACTTGGGCGGCTAATTTCGTCGCATCCGGTACTGTCTGCTGCCAACTGGTACCTGGAGCGGATGGTGGGCTTGATGTACAAGGTGGCCTAATTACAGGAACTCCTCCAGGTACTGATGTAATTCCTTGTGGAGGAGAAGCAAGGGGTGCAGAACCCAAAACATCTGCTTTAAATTGTTCAAACTCACTGTCACTTAGAAGCGGTCCTCCGGACGTGGTACTATCACTTTGCTGCGGTTGCTGCTGCTGTTGTTGTTGCTGCTGCTGCTGCTGTTGTTGCTGCTGTTGCTGCTGCTGCTGCTGTTGTTGCTTTTCTTGTTCTCGTTTTTCTTGTTCCAACAATTCCTCCAATAATAGTGGTTGTTCCTGTGAACACCACTACTGACAGCTTATCGAATCTCCAACCAGTTAATGGAATATTATGGAAATATATGTGTTTCAATGGATTAAAACAGTGACATGTAATTATAGAAATTCTAAATATGTATGCTATAATGTTACATAGTGAGTAATTATATACTAAAACAAGGCACACTGGTTATCCCAACAAATGAAAAGGAATATAAACATGCAATTATTTTACATCTACAGCAATTCTTATTAATATAAATATTACTTAGAAGTAATTATAATATAAAAATATAAACAAAAAATCTTAAATGTAATTAAGCAAATATCAATAGTACACATAATTTCATGAAGCCTAATATTTTGCTATTTAAAACATACATGCACACATAAAAATGCAACATATTTTATTGCTAGTGTATATAATTATGTAAAAACTTGAATATAATTTATTATAATTTTGATTTCTTAGTTTATTAGATTTTGTAATAAAAAAATTATAAATTCTTTATTTTTATAAAATTTATTTTACTGCTGCATAGGGTAAATTTATGTTACTATTGTCAGTACAATGCATACAAAACATATTTTGGTGATAATAAAAATATGTTTAACAATAAGAGATATATTTTTTCAAATCAAATTTATTCGATAATTTATAATTAATTCTTGGTTAATGGATGTTAAGTCATTTTAACCCAAACAAAATACATTTTAAGAATAGTATATGACAGAGTTTAAAAATAAAGTCATAATTTTATTGAAAATGTTATAAATATAATTGGAAAATTGAAAAATATTACATTAGGTAGTGAATATTTTTTACGATATTAAAAGATAATCGTTATCAATAAATAAAATGAGAGAAAATGCTTCTAATGTACAAGAAAAATATAATTTTGGTCACAATTTTTAATATTTCGCATAATAAAGCTTCTATTACAAATTAATATGAACTAACATCCACTCTTTGAGGAACAGTATCATTTTCATTTTCAAGTGATATAAGGAGGAAAACAAAAATAGTGCAAAAATATTGAAAATAATCTAAATTTTTTAATCTTAGTATCATTGCAGGTGATATTTTGTGCTGAATGCGGTAAAGTCCCCAAGTCTTGCTCACCTGCAGAAGCAAGGGTCTTCGGTGAGGGTGAGGTGTCATTGCGGGCGTACCAGTATGTACCACAGGGGCCATTGGTGGACCCGCCACCGGTACTGGGTGCCCTATATGGATTGGGGGCCGCGTCATACCCCGCCCACCTGGACACAGCCCCATCTAGACATGCACCAACACCAATGCATTGCAAACACCCAGGCGAAAACACCATTTTACCAGCCAATACTTTTATATTAAATAAATTACTTGCCTACGTCCTACGTTCATAACAAATTCGAGATCTCCTGTTCTCGCTCGTTATTAAACTTAACAAAACTCGACACTTTATAGTACACAATTACATTAAAATTCAAAATGCTACAAAATTACAGAATTAACAATAATTATCTGACGTTGCAAACATAATGTCTGCGCGGTCATATGTTGACTCGTATTTAATTATATACGGTATATCAATAGACGTGTTATAGAAGATGTATTGTGTATAGAAATAGTTGGAACGGATGTCAGAAAGATACAAGAATTTGTATGTAACAAATTAAAATTGTTATATTTAATGTTTATCACAAAGGTGAAGAACGTTTTTAATAATTCGTGTTATGTTTTCCGTGAAGCGATCATTGCTTATCAGATTGCGAGATATTTAGTATTCTCGTGGTTAGAAGAAAGTGTTATTAGATATAATTGCATAAAAAATACTCAAAATTAAAGCGATGCAAAAACATCAGAACATCAAGAGTATGTGTAACATATACCAACCTGTATAGGTCCAGGATAAGGGGGTGGTGGTCCAGGATATGGCGGCGGAGGTGGTGGCGGAGGTGGCGCAAGAGGCATACGAGGACCAATCATATGATTTACAGCAACCACTCTACCAGCCACATTTGGTACACCTGCTACTCTCATACTAAGACGCTGTTGTTGCGATACTGCAATAACAAAATTTAATTGGAATCAAATAGTGTTAAGATAAATTACTTAAAATTTAGTACAATTGTACGATTATAAGCATTTTAATAGCATACATACCTTGGATATGTGTTTGTGGTATTCTCTGAGGATGTCCAGGGAACGTGGACGGATAACTGACTGTGACGGTATTAGTTGATGTAACAACGCCAACTGCTCCATCAGTCGAAAGCAAGCGAGTTCCTGGAGGCATAGGTCTGCCCATTGCCGCAGCTTGTTGCACGTGCTGATGCATTTGTTGTTGTACAACAACAGCTTGAGCATGTGATTGAGGCATAATCGTGGATGGTTGCTGTGGTGTTTGTGATGTTGCGGTAATAGGTGTTACTGTTTGTGCTTGTGTTGGAGCATTAGACGTCTCTGTCGGCGTTTGTACAGTAGTTGTCGTACACGTGTCACTTATGTCAGTGTGCACCGCACTCGTTGCGCCTAATTCTGTCGATTTTCGCTCCTCGTCCTTAACCTCCTTCTTTTGTTTTTCGTCCTTCGTCTCTACCTCAACTTGCTCTAAATCTAAATCAAGTATATTTGTTTTCTCACCACCGGTTATGTTGTCTAATTCGGGATCTGCATATTCCAAAATATTAAAATCTGCTCCCATTTCAGCTGTAATAAAATAAAGAATTTTAATTTGTGCTTATACTCTGCATTAAGCAATTAAGAAATAATAAAAACTGCAGAGTAAATTTCACTTACCAAGCAGTTCATCATCATCATCGCCTAGGTCTCCTAATATTGCACTCACACCCTCGACCTCTACCATCGGTGCTCCCTCTTGTTCTAATTTCTCAAGTTCTGCAGTAACATTATCAGGAATCTCCGATGGCTCAGACGGACTAACAGTAGCTTCACTAACCGTTGTTGGTATCAGAGGTGCCCTTATACCAACCCCTTGACCTAATATTCTGATTCCTTGATTTAAGTTATCCTGAGGTGTTCGCACTATACGTTGCGCTATATTTTGTCCTTGATTGGGATCTACAAGTATAACATTTATTACTGTAATATGCAGTTGTATAGATATAATATAGCAAAATGTAAGATATACACGTACCTGGAAACCTTTGTTGCTGTAAGACGTCATAAGGTTCTGTAATCGAATTTCTCGTTGCTGGCATTCGTGTTTGTAAAGCCTGATTTGCTTGAAAATGCTGTTGAGGTATTGTTGCAGTTACTTGTGGTCTTTGCAAGAGCATTCTAGTTCGCGGATCTATATTCTGTATCCTGGCATCTACATTTGCCGCTACAGGATGTCTTGAATTTATTCCTAAGTACATATTAAGTAGCACCCATAAAATAAAACAGGTAAAAAATACTTTCCAAATATAATAAGAAACAAAATGAAAAACGCAAATATTACCAATTTGATTTCTTATCAAAACATTTGGTTGAATGGGCATCCTAGGTCTAACAATACCAGGTGGAAGAGGATGCCTGAAAGTTCCTTCACCGGTACTACTTGCTACTTGAGAATGTTGTGGAATTTGTACATGACTCGTATCGAATTGTTGTTGATTATTTTCCGTATTATTTTGACCGTCTAGAAAGTAATACAAATATATGTAAAATTTATATTTTAATATAAACAAAATACTTTTACCTCTATTATATAATATACCTTGATTCCATGTAGTGCTCACAGGTTCCATTTTTTTACTAAACTGTTGTCTTTGTAAAAGATCACGTAATTGTCTGTTGACTTCTGGTTGTTGATTGAACACTTCAGGCTGTTGCGAATCTTGTCGAGATTCTGGCCTTGGTGAGGAATAATTTGGAGCAGGAGAAGGGGTAGGAGGTTGACTACTGTATGGATCAGGTGTACGAGATGGTGCATATACATGAGTAGAAGGACGAGTAGTAGGAGCATTAAACATAGGCCGCGGTGTACCTGGTGGCTGAGAAAAGACATCGCTTCTTGGGGATGTGGAATATGATGGTGTGCCACTGATCTGTGATCTGGGTGTTTGAGAACCTTGAGAATAAGCTTCAGTACTGTCAAAACGTTGAAAATGATCCTGGGATTGTGAAGAAGCTGGAGACTGTGGGAAATCATGAGGAGATTGTGGTGCTTGTGGAGAAAATGGGGAAGCTGGTTGTGTAAAATTATTTGGCATCCCTGGTCTAACCACAGTCCCAACTGGACGCGTCATTGTTACACAAGGCTGGGTGGGTAAACGTGGTATGCCCTGATGAGAGCTTTGAGGTGCTAAACCTCGTGTAACTTTTACAGGAGGAGTCGCAAATGTATTGCGTGATCCGGGAGATGGTGAAGCTAGTGGTCCCATATGATTTCCATCCTATAAAATAATTTATAAGTAATATTTATTAAAATATGCATTAATTTTTGTATTATTCGTAATTATAAATTAAAATTTTACTTGTGATGTGGAGACTTGTAGTTGTGTTGTTAATCCTGTAGGATTGTCAGCATTTATTTGAGTGGTATTATCCTCACTTATTTGTCTATGAACTCTAGTAATAGCTATTGGAAAAATATTCGGAAATTAAAAAAAGGTTAAACTGGATTGCAATATATAAATATATATGACTTAATACTACAGACCATGCACACGTTGTTCATGAATAACTTGTTGCTGCATCTGTGCTTGCTGTTGTCGTAATGCTTGTAATTGTTTCCATTGACGTTCTTGTTCTGCTTCTCTACTGGAACGATCTCTATTGGAAAGTCTCTCTTGTTCCTGCCAAAAACAATTTTATTAGGTCTAAAGAATTAATTATAACAGAAGATCATTATATCCTTGCAGTCCTTATTATTAAAATATATAATATGAATTATTCAGCAGTAGTAATAAATTTTTATTTCCCAAATGCTCAATTATTTGATTATAATGAAATAATTAAAGAATATAATGATCCGTTTTTGTTTAAGCAATATAAAATGTATACAATAAGGCAAATTGACAATCAGCCAAAGTGTATTTTAAGTTTAACATTCAAATAAAGTAATGGCATATTACTAAATTAATATAATTAGCAAAATCTTAATATTTCTGTATGTGCAACACAGTTATAATAACCAGCCACCATCTAGAATAAATATTATTTAATCAAAAGTTCATATAAAAAAAAATCTTTTTTTGTCTTTTTTTTTTTTACCACACAGAACACCCATAAACATTTATCTTAGATTAATTTATAGTAGTTTTCATGCACTGCATCACTGAATACAGAAAAGTATGTTTTGTACTATTAATGGTACAAGATTACTTTTTCTGGTGCATACCAAATAAAAATAAAATAAAAACAAAATTTGTTATGTTTATAATAAAAAATCATATGTAATTGAAATCATAAGTAATACTTTGAGTATACTGTTAGTAGCTAAAAATTTAGAGTTGTGTTATTAAACATTAATAAATAATAATTAACTATATAATCATAACATTATATAAAAAACGATAAGTACAACAACTTGTACTACTAAAAGTATAAGCGTCTGAAAATATAAAAAGCAATAGACGTTAGTAAAAGTAACTATAACATTGTTGTACATGGGATATAACATACTACATTGCCACAAATATCTACCAATAATTTGTAACACAAATCATAAGAAGCAATATACTTATGTGGATAAATAGATAGGAAAATATATTTGTATAATATATTCGAGGACTAATAAGGAGTGGGGAAAAAAGAAACAAAAATGTGCTACCAGTTGTCTTCAACATGCCATTTACATTGTAACAATGTATGCAAAATAAAATATTTACAGTACTACAGTCTAGCATAATATATTTAATAAAAAATTTGTATATATAGTGAAAAGTGTCTGATCAATCAAACTAAATAATATTGAACAAATGTAATACATCTTAATAGATGCAAAGGCAACATGAGATCACATGATTCATTGCACAAAACCAATGTTCCAAAACACTATTTATTATATGAATAAAGCATTAATGATATAGAATATTCTAAATATTGAGTGTTTCAGATCTTTGGTAGGAGTAATTGAAGTATCATTGGAACTGTTGCATAACACAATAATTCTAATGTCTCTGTTCTAAAAACGAATAAGGGATACTAAATGTCGATCAGACACGTGGCACAAGGCAAGACACTAGAGGCACAGAATAGGTGGCTCACCATAGCCGGGGACTGTACAGGTACAGTGTGAATAATTGCAGTGGGTGGCGGATCGTAGTGCTCCTGGCTGAGGGAAGGAAGGGTGCGCATGATTTCAGATGGGGTGAGCACTCTAATCTGGTGGTCTACCGAGGATAATTGGCGAACAGGACCTACCCCCACCATAACGTTGGTAGTGGGGGATGCCTGAGAAATGCTCAGACTGTTAGCGATAGTACTGGTACTGATCGTAATGTGAGCAGGTGTAGGACGTTGCTGGGATGGTGACGTTTGATGCTGCCCTTCACCGGCGCCCGTGTTGCAGTAAGAAGAAGCAGTTGCTGATGTGCAAGGCGTGGCTGGCGACTGAGCTACTCTAGCCTGGCTACCGGATATCTCTTGGTGCGCCAGGCTGTTAATGGAATTAATAGAATTCACAGAACTGGGTCTGGGTGAAGAAGAAGGGGTCGTGGATGTTGGAGAAGGACTTGGGGAAGTAGATGTTAGCTGCTTCGGCGGTCCCTGCACCGCACACACCTCCGCATGATGATTACTGCTAACTGTTGACACTGTCACTCCTGTTGACGACACAGTCATTCCATTCTTTTCCTGTGTCTTTTCACTGCCCACTGAGGTCAAAAGTCCAATCTGCCTTTGGTTGGAGGCCATAGCTACTACTGGAGAAACTTGAGCTGATGTCATAGTTGTGACAGGTTTGGTGATGATGGTAGGTGCACTTGTTGCAGTGACTGGGGTCGTGCTTGGTATATCCTTGGATATCTGTCGGTTCAAGGGGTGCCTCGTTCACACACTTACGTTATAGTATTCATGGCTTACATATTTCGAAAATACATCATACAAAGGCAATAGTGTAAAATTCAATTCTTCGGAGGATTCTAGGGAACTTGAGGGAACGCTATCGGGGATAAGCTAGATTTAAATCAGTATTCCTAAAGTATCAAATTAGCATCTACTCTTCTAATGAAATATGATCTGATTGAAAATATGAATATTGTTAGAAAATCAGCGATTTAAATTTAGAATGTAAGTAAAAAATATTTAATATGTGTGTAATTAGGTAATGTAATAACATTCATGATAGTGATTAACATAAAGATAAAGCAATCGCATATTATGTCCAATATAAAACAGCAAATATACTTTCATGTAACATATAATAATTTAAGGAAATGTATTAGAAGTTAATGTAACTGTTTATGAATATTTTATACTGTGGTCGGTTATGGGTTTATATTTATACATTATCAGGTTTCTCCTTTAAATAGATCATGTAAATGAAACCTCAATAGTTATAAGTACAGGTATTGGACACAAAGGACAAGCTGTTAGTTTGACCTGTGTGTTAGCACAAGACATCTTTGAAGATGAAAATGGATACGTATCACATAAAGATTCACGCTTTTCTAGCACTTATATTATCTTTATATGTACTTAGAAATTATTCCTACCTGTTGAGTCTTTTTCATACGTATTGCAGCTCTATTATCCCGTGCCTGTGTTAGGTATGGAGCTTTCTTATCACTGGAGAGAGCACGCCATTTCTTCAATATTTGTTTACATCTTTCTGACCAAGCTTAAATAATATAATTAAATATAATTAATATAGTCATTTAAATTGAGATTATATATGAAATAAAGCTACATTAATTCGTAAGAATAATAAAATAAGTAAATACCTGGATATTCTGTTTTCCACTCTGGGTGGTTAATATTTGCATAAAGTACAGAAGATATAGTTGCTCCTGGACCTAAAGCTTCATCGGCTTCCATTTTAAGATTACTTCTTTGGTTGTATGAGATTGTAGTATTGCCTGCTGATGAAGTGCCTTCATCATCAGGATTGACCCATGGACTTGCAGATTCAGAGAGAGCTGGACTAAATTGTGGACTACTATATATTATAGAAAAAGAATTAATTGAAATATCACTTTATTTTTCAATATAATGTTATATGTAAGCGTGGACGTACTTGCTATACTCCGAATGGTATGGAGACGGCGGTGGAAAACTCATTGGAGAATTTAAGTTAGACTGACCAACAGAAGGCAGTGTACCAGGTACTTGAGGTCTTGGTATAGGCATTGTTGTTTGTATACCTGCAATTATATTTATTACAATAGAAGATACATTAATTTACATTGTACTTTCTTCTGGAAAATAATTATTAAATTAATTTACCAGGATGTGGCGAAGGAGAGACAAGTGGTGTTGTAGAAGATGTAGGATGTGGAGGTTGAGCTTGAACAGGAAAAACTGATGATTCTTGAGACTCTTGAGATTCATCAGTTAATACTCCCTTGAATATTTCTTCAATATCTTTGCTATCCATATTAGGTAAACCTAATGAAGATATAATTAGTAACTTATACCATTATTAGAGAAATTAGAGAAAGTGTAATAGCTAACCTGTATCTCGAACCATTGATTCAAAATTGAAATGTGGACTGAGAATATCTGTTAACTCGTCTTTAGTTGTCCCTGGTGTATCATCTAATTCATCTAACGCTTCGCTAGCTTTAGCTAAATCTTCATCTGGTTCATTCATTATCGTATTAACAAGATCACTGTCAAGTAAGTCACCCGATATAGGTAAAATGTCACCAAGGGCTTCTGTATCACTACCTTCATCGTCCACAATTTCTTCGCGTTTTATTGGCGCTTCTGGGGGTACTTTTTCTTCTTCCTTTTCTTGCTTAGCTTTTACTTGTTCCATTGCTTTCAGTTCATCTTGAGATAATTGAATAGTATCTGCATTTCCAGATATATTTCGTTCGCTATCTGATTCACTGCTGCTTTCCAATTCTTTGTCTTTGGTTGTATCCATAAGATCTTTACCAAAGAACGCCTCTTGCATGTAGAGAGGAAAACATTCAGAAAGTTTTGTCTTTGGTTTTCTTCTCTGTGGTTTTCTGCGCGGTTTGTCATCGGTTACACCAACTGCTGAATCCGATGGTTTTTCTGGATCTCCATCTTCTTCTTTATCTTTGCGAGTGCCTCTTAGTCTGACAATAAAACCTCCGATGCCTAACTTTTGCAAGTTACGTTGACGTTTACGTCTTAAAATTGGTATGCCATTTTCAGTTGTATAAATACTAAAACCTTCTGGTGGAGGTTGATCGCCACGTGGTGTCCATACCATGCCTTCTTTGAGTACCTCTGTAGGTTCATCTTTGACATCTACTAAATCTATTTTTCCTCCATTTTCTTCTAAAGAATTATCTAAACTTCCACCAGCAACTACAGATTCTATAGTAGCCATTATGTCTGCTTCTTTATCAATCAAAGGATGCATTTTTCTTCTTTTCTTTCTTGTTTGTTGGTGTTCCGATGTCAATGACTTTATGTGATTCATACCAGCTTCAGATAAATAAACGCCATCAACCAAGTATTGTTGAGGGGAAGGTTTGTACAGTTCAGGACTGCGCGATGTTGGTGGCGGAGAACGAGAATATTTATTTGGTTGTGGTTTAGGTTGATTACATAAAAGATGTGGTGGTGGAACATCTCTTGGACGACAAAGTATACAAATATAGCCTTCTTCTGCACATTTCTCAGCTTCTGATTCACTTTTAATTGAGTCACATGAACAATGTAACCATCTTTCACATTGAATGCACTGTATTATTAGGTCTCCTTCATTGTAAGTTTCTTGACAAGATATGCAGGCAGTATGAGATGCACAAGGACCACATTGTGTATAATTTTTTTGCCAACTACTATTAAATCCTGGATCATTTGAACCACATGTTTGACAATGTGCACACCATTTACACTTCCATGTACCATGTGGTACATAATCCAATGGTGGATCCATGCAATAAATATGATAACTGATATCACAATCATCACATAAAATCAAACGACCCTCATCGTTTCTTTCACCACAACCTTCGCATACTGTACAATCAAGGCACCGCCAACCCTTTTGCAATATTACTTTAGTAACTTTGACATTAGCGCAATAAGGGTGATAACATTGACCACATTGTGCACAAGCAATTAAACACCCCTCCTGGTCAGTACCAATTGCACCACACATTACACAAATATCTTGAGTTAATACAAATTTATCTTTTGCAGAACATAATACAAGTCTATTTTCAATGCCTGGTTCATCTTCTTTTGAAAATGAGTCCGACATTGGTCTCTGAAATAATCGACAAACAATTAATCAATAGTCATATTATTATCTCCCTATAAGAGAATCATTAAGAAATAACATAAAAAGTAAATCATACCTGCAATCCTACACCAGGTACTCCAAAGATACCTCTCATTTTTGCCTTAGGACCCCTTTTTCTTCCAAATTCTGTCATCTTTTGTCGTTTTTGATATCCAAGTTTACCAATTCCTTTTGGCCGACCAATGATTCCACTTCCGAGTCCTAATCGTTTCTTTGCAATTTTAGATGCACAGAATGGTTTTCCTTTTCCAAGACCTATAGAATATAGTGCTTCCTCTGATCCCCCCTGATAATCAAATTCTGAAGAATCTCCATCACCATACAGACTTTCTTGTGATGCACTTAAACTCAAATCTCCACCATAATCATCAATATTATCTTTTCTTTTTACAAGTGCCATATTTTTGCAGTGTAGACAAACATATTCATAGTCAGGTTTAACTTCTTTACGGTGTTGGTAAGTTAATGGATCAGCCTCAGGGTCACAGGTACCATGAACAAACTTTTTACATGCACTACATTGAACCATTTCTCTATACGCGGCGGCCCGATATGCCTTTCTACAAAGAGGACACGAAAAACCTTTGTTCCTTTGTTGGTAACACGAATCACATACAGTGTAATGAGAATGCCACCGTGATGAAAGACCAGCGCCTGGAGTACGCGAACCACAGTCTGTACATACACGGCAGCACTTACACTTCCAACCATATTTAGGTATAGATGTAACAATTGGTCGTAAACAACTAGGATGATACGCTTTCTCACAACGTTCACACAACATTACTTTTGAAACATCTTCTGGTTGACGGCACACTTGACATACTCTGCAAGATACACACTGCCAGCCAGCTCGTACACCAGGTAGTAGTGCTAAACCAACACAACCACCATGATAGTGTTGGCCACAGATGGAACACATTACTAGGTTGGAAACATCTCCCATCCCACAGCACTGCATACAAGTAACATCACCATTCACTAAAATAAAATAATATATATAAATATGTACACAAGTATATATAAATATGTACACAAGTATATACAAATATTATACACAAATACAGTACATGTACAGTTAAATAAACTATAATATAACACTTACACAAAAGAGGAACTTGTCCCAAATGTTGACTACAAAAGAGGGACAAACTCTTTGTATCCTGGAAACAACTTGAAGCTGCAGCACATGGTAAATGAAAATAACGATTGCACGATGCCACCTATTTAAAAATTAAAATATAATGTATCCTGATACAAAATTAACTTAATGACTGTAAAAAAAAGGTTTAAAAAAAGAAAAAGAAAGAAAGGAAAGTAAAAAGAACACTGACTTTGCAAGGAATTCCAGCTCCATAATGAGAACAATAAGCACAACGTCTCGATGAAGCTTGTACTATTGCTGGGCTTAGCATTTCCGTTGTTAATTCTTGGGTATTGCTTGACCATACTGCACAAGATTGATGAACATAATAGTGCCCAGTTGATTCAAATAATGTTCCTATTTCCGGTTCTTCCGAATATCCTACTATGGTTAATTCTTCCACTGGTTCCGAAAAATTTGTTAGACTAGTATTCCTATAACAAAATAATCTGGTTGTTGTAATTATAAATACAGTTTTATTACTATGTGTAAAAGTAAATCTTTATTACAACTTAAATACCTGCACTTAGCTAGACTTTTTTGTCTACGACAAGTCACAGCACCAGGACCTGCTGCACGCGGACTTTTGTCTCCAGTAGATATATCAACAAGATGGTCAGTTGTTTCGTCACGATTAGTTGACTTTTCAGGGGTAAAACCTTCAGGACAAGTAAGTCTTAGCAACTCACCTTGACCTAATTGACTTCTTTCACCCAAATTACATAAAGCACATACTTTCCCTGGCCTAAAATTGAATACATTTCTTTAACAATTATTGAATTCATGGCTTTAATTAATTAATTAAAGATTAACTAAAGATAAAAAGCAAAATGTTAAATATTCTTACCATTGTTCTGGAAAATATGGTGGTTCTTCTGGTGCTGGCATGCATCTCTCAGTGTTAGATGTCTCTCCATCAGGAGTAACATCTTCACCAAGGCGAAGAGGACTTGGGGATTCCGAATGTGTATCATCATCTTTGCTTTTAGTACGGCGTGGCACACCTCTTGCATATCCAAGACTAAGATAAGGAAATTTTCCAAATATAGAAAATTATATTTATGTACTTCATTTTAATGAAATACTAACCCTTTGCCCCTAGTAGTTCCTCTTCCAAAAGGTCTACGAGTACTACCACCACGTGTAACTCCAGGTGGACGTTCTTTTCTAGGTCTACCTGGACCCCGCCTAATGTTCAAAGGTTTGCCTCCAGGAAGTGGAAATTTCTGGTACCGTAAAGGATCATGAAAAGCTTCATCTGGGGTTACTGCAAGAGAAACAAACTTTTGTGCTTCCTCTGAAATGATATATAATTTTTATAATGACATTGTTTACTGAAATTTTTTTATATTGTTATAATGAAATGTAAACTATTAATGCCATGAATGTATTAAAATATAGAAAAAACATATACTCACTATTACCAGGAGTTGTCGGTGCAGGCCCAAGCAGTTGATCTGAATTTGCTGGTGATACAGGAATTCCTGTTGTTTCTTCATCTTCGTCTTCACCATCAGAGGCTTCATCTAGTTCCATTTCTTCCTCACCCTCAAGTTTTTTTTTCGCTCTTCATCATCCATGGCACCTCTACTAGACCTGTGTTGCTATGTAATCCTATGTAAATAACACAAAAATGTATTAAAAATATGAACTAAATGATCACTGTTTACTTTTAAATTTATATTCATATCTTAATAGTACTGAAACATTATATTAAGATTTATATATTAAGATATTTTTTACAAAGTCTAATATAAAATAAGTTCCCAAAATTTCTCATATACATAAACTTATTCAATATAAAAATATATAAATGCTAAATAAAAAATTTGCAAAAATCCAATTCAATATGTAATATATTTTAAATAACTAATATTTATCAGTTTTCTTTAATAGTTATTATCAAATCAATACAGACTATATTCTATGATTAAATATGTTAATTATATACATTAAGCTCTTTTGTTATATTTAAAAATGTTAGAACTCATATAACATATTTTTAATAGAATGTTTTCTATTCACAAATTTCTTTCTCTAATAATGATAATAAACAGTTACATGTATAATATAAATAAATCACATGTATAAGTTATATACATAAAAATTAATGATATTTAACAAAACTCAATAAAAAATCATAGAAGTAAATGTGACATAACACAAAATATATAAATTAACTTTGACCTTGACTGTATCCTCAACTTTATATTTTATATTTCTATACTTTTTGAAATAAAACATCATATATTTTCATACATAAGCACTTAAAAATATAAAAAATTATTAACTAAATGTAAACTACATAGTCTCTGACTAAAAATTAGCATTTTTCTTAAAAGTAAATATACTTTTCTAAACATAACAAACAAACCTCTAAAATATTGTAAAACAGCACCAAACGGAAATTCTTTTTATCCATGAATTTTTC